>NW_021240482.1:0-1609 GCF_002162155.2 Triticum dicoccoides | reverse complement strand
TGTATGAATCAATGACATGCAGCTAGTGGTTGCATATGGGTACAGTACGTAGGTACGCCATGATAAGGCATTGACTTGACTTGACTTGAACAACCCGGCCTATTGAATTCTATCTATAAATAACGTCCGGCATCTTGGTTCCGGAGCAGAAAACAAGCAAGCAGCCATAGCCTTCTCATCCAAGAACTACTGCTACTAGGGCACAAACCCTCCCAACTAGCGACCGATCTCACTCAAAACAAGCAGCCGATGTCGACATATGGGGTGAAGGTTGGTATGTTTGGTGGGTCAAATGGTGATGTCTACGACATCACCGAATTGACAAATTCTGCGCCGCCAAGCCTTAGGAGCTTGGAGATTTGGAGCACGTCAGGCCACGAAGGGATCATCAACGCCATATCCTTCACCTTCGTCGACAGCAAAGACAATATGAACAAAGCAGGTCCATGGGGCACCCCGCTTCCTGGCCTGAAGAGCAAGGTACCCCCTCCACGTCAAAATATATATTGTGCATATTAGCAAGTTGGATTATTACATATCTCTTCTCGGTGATAACTAACTCCGGGTAAATGGACAATCTCTTGATACATGTTTAACCGTTAGTTATTTCTCTTGATTATGTGTACGTGCAGACTATTCACTTGACAAACGTGCGTATCACCGAGCTGTCTGGCTACACCTACGGCGGATACATCACCTCGCTCACCTTTCGCACCACCGACACCCAAAAGCACCATGGCCCGTTCGGAAAAGTGAGGCCGAAAGCCGGCGTCGACACCCATTTCCGCATCCCCCTCATGAACGGTTCTATCGTCGCCTTCTGCGCCCAAGCCGACGACTACCTCAGCGCCATTGGTGCTTATCTGAAGATCTGATTGACCCATCATATGTATGATCTACATATGATTCGGTTCGCTAGCTACCAAGACTAGCTAGAAGGTTACTTTGTGTGTGTGTGTGCACGCGCGCATGTACGTCGTTGTTCAATAAGGCGGCAGCACGCTAGCTACCCAGACTGGCAGGTTGCTCTCCGTGTGTTTATGTTTATGTCGGTGTTAGTGATTGGTCCCTTGCTGTTTAATATTTTGCTGGTGATGTTTATTGTGTTGGTCAAGCATGTAATAGTAAGTTTCAAAACTTAAGTAATTTCCGAACAACATGAAACCCTGCTTGCGAGACGCAGATTTAATCTTGGATGCGCATATTTACTCTCTTTCTCCTCTGCGATTTTAAGCTTGTAGAGAAATGGCATTTCTGCCCCGCTTTTTATAGAAAGCAAACAAGTAACCATGACCAACAGAACTAAAACACACAGCCAGCTCTATGAGCTCCGCTAACATAGCAATTAATTCATAGTTACCAACGTTCTTCAGTTAATTAACTATAAGACCGGACAAGTTGTTAGAAAGTTCTGTGATGTGAAGCCAAAGCAGTTCTTTGAATTTTTCAACAAAGTCTGGATACAATGTTTGAAAATTCTCATGTAGTGCATCCCGGCCCCAAATCTTGTAAGAATTCCTTGTGTGCATCTCTATTTCTAATGGACGACTTGGTGAATAGTCTGCGCGGTTTAATTTCGTTGGTTCTTTTTCGTCATTATCCCACCTCC
>NW_021240481.1:0-402 GCF_002162155.2 Triticum dicoccoides | reverse complement strand
GGCTCTTTAAGCCATCCGTATTATGGGAAGAGGAGTCCAGAAATAACAACCTGGAACCAACTGCACCACCCAACACAGAACATTCTGACACAATCGGTGGCTCAGCCAATGAAATAACACCTTCAGCCCACGAAATAATGGCAGTAATTGCCCCGTGGACGGAACCATTCCTAGCCTACTTAATCAGGCAGGAACTTCCCGAAGACCAAAATGAGGCCCGTTGCATAGTTCGGCGATCTAAAGCCTACAAGGTCCATGAGGGAGAACTTTATAAGAAAAGCATAACCGGAGTCCTTCAAAGGTGTATCTCCGAAGAGGAAGGGCGAAATCTCCTGGCTGAAATTCACGCCGGACTCGGCGGGCACCATGCTACAGCCCGGGCCCTTGTAGGCAAGGCCTTCC
>NW_021240480.1:0-630 GCF_002162155.2 Triticum dicoccoides | reverse complement strand
TCGCCAAGCTTGTCTTCCACGCAAAGGAGAGTCCCATCCGGACACGGGACGAAGTCTTGAGTCTTGTATCTTCACGGTCCATCAGTCCGGCCAAAGTATATAGTCCGGCTGTCCGGACACCCCCTAATCCAGGACTCCCTCAGTCATCAAGAACATTCTCTAACCTAGATAAGTTGTCTGCAACGAGGTTCTCAGCTCCTTTTCTATCAATAATATGCAAATCAAATTCTTGGAGCAAGAGAACCCATCTAATAAGTCTAGGCTTAGCATCTTTCTTTTCCATAAGATATTTAATAGCAGCGTGATCAGTGTGAATAGTAACTTTAGAATCAAAAATATAAGGTCTGAACTTATCACAAGCAAATACAACTGCTAAGAATTCTTTTTCAGTAGTAGCATAATTTCTTTGGGTAGTGTCAAGAGTTTTACTAGTATACTGGATAACATTCAATTTCTTATCAACTCTTTGCCCTAGAACAGCACCTACAGCATAATCGCTAGCATCACACATAATTTCAAAGGGTAAATTCCAATCGGGTGGCTAAACAATAGGTGAAGTGATCAAAGGTTTCTTAAGTATTTCAAATGCTTCTGCACAATCATCATCAAAGACAAAAGGAATATCTTTTT
>NW_021240479.1:0-566 GCF_002162155.2 Triticum dicoccoides | reverse complement strand
GTTGAAATCACTCCAGGAGCCCAAAACAGTGAGTAATAGTCCAAGAAGCGGGCCAGAATCGGCCAAAACTGTGAGTGTGGATGACCGACACGTAAACGCACCTTCGGGTTCAACAACTATGGAAATCGCTTCGGGACCCCAAAACAGTGAGTAATAGTCCATGAAACGGGCAAGAATCAGCGAAAACCGCGAGTGCTGATGACCAACACGTAAATGCACCACGGGGTTCATCAATCGTTGAAATCACTCCGGGACCCCAAAACTGTGAGTAATAGTCCAAGAAGCGGCCCGATTCGGCCAAAACTGTGAGTCTTGATGACCGACACGGAAATGCACATTGGGGTTCAACAACTATGGAAATCGCTTTGGGACCCCAAAACGGTGAGTAATAGTCCATGAAATGGGCCAGAATCGGCCAAAACCGCGAGTGCTAAAGACCGACACGTAAACACACCACGGGTTCGTCAATCGTTGAAATCACTCTGGGACCCCAAAACAGTGACTTATACTCCAAGAAGCGGGCCAGAATCGGCCAAAACTGTGAGTGTTGATGACTGACACGTAAA
>NW_021240478.1:0-1638 GCF_002162155.2 Triticum dicoccoides | reverse complement strand
AAAATGAGAGAAAAAGAGAGAAGGGACAATGCTACTATCCTTTTACCACACTTGTGCTTCAAAGTAGCACCATGATCTTCATAGTAGAGAGTCTCTCATGTTATCACTTTCATATACTAGTGGGAATTTTTCATTATAGAACTTGGCTTGTATATTCCAATGATGGGCTTCCTCAAATTGTCCTAGGTTTTCATGCACAAGCAAGTTGGATGCACACCCACTTAGTTTCTTTTTGAGCTTTCATATACTTATAGCTCTAGTGCATCCATTGCATGGCAGTCCCTACTCACTCACATTGATATCTATTGATGGGATCTCCATAGCCTGTTGATACGCCTAGTTGATGTGAGACTATCTTCTCCCTTTTTGTCTTCTCCACAACCACCACTCTATTCCACCTATAGTGATATGTCCATGGCTCACGCTCATGTATTGCGTGAAAATCGAAAAAGTTTTGAGAATATCAAAAGTATGAAACAATTGCTTGGCTTGTCATCGGGGTTGTGCGTGATTTAAATATTTTGTGTGGTGAAGATGGAGCATAGCCAGACTATATGATTTTGCAGGGATAACTTTATTTGGCCATGTTATTTTGAGAAGACATATTGCCTAGTTAGTATGCTTGAATTATTATTATTTTTATGTCAATATGAACTTTTGTCTTGAATCTTTTGGATCTGAATATTCATACGACAATTAAGAAGAATTACATTAAAATTATGCCAAGTATCACTCCGCATCAAAAATTCTGTTTTTATCATTTACCTACTCGAGGACGAGTAGGAATTAAGCTTGGGGATGCTTGATACGTCTCCAACGTATCTATAATTTTTGATTGCTCCATGCTATATTATCTACTGTTTTAAACATGATTGGGCTTTATTATCCACTTTTACATTATTTTCGGGACTAACTTATTAACCGGAGGCCCAGCCCAGAATTGTTGTTGTTTTTTTTGCCTATTTTAGGGTTTCGAAGAAAAGGAATATCAAATGGAGTCCAAACGGAATGAAACCTTCGGGAGCGTGATTTTCTCAACAGATAAGACCCGGGAGACTTGGACCCTACACCAAGGCACGTAACAGGAGGCCACGAGGTAGGGGGCGCGCCCTAGCCTACCAGGCGCGCCCCCACCCTCATGGGCCCCCTGTTGCTCCACCGACGTACTTCTTCCTCCTATATATATCCACGTACCCCCAAATGATCAGAACAGGAGCCAAAACCCTAATTCCACCGCCGTAACTTTCTGTATCCACGAGATCCCATCTTGGGGCCTGTTCCGGAGCTCCACCGGAGGGGGCATCGATCACGGAGGGCTTCTACATCAATACCATAGCCCCTCTGATGAAGTGTGAGTAGTTTATCTCAGACCTACAGGTCCATAGTTAGTAGCTAGATGGCTTCTTCTCTCTTTTTGGATCTCAATACAATGTTCTCCCCCTCTCTTGTGGAGATCTATTCGATGTAATCTTATTTTTGCGGTGTGTTTGTTGAGATCGATGAATTGTGGGTTTATGATCAAGTCTATCTATGAATAATATTTGAATCTTCTCTGAATTCTTTTATGTATGATTGGTTATCTTTGCAAGTCTCTTCGAATTATCAGTTTGGTTTGGCCTACTAGATTGATCTTTCTTG
>NW_021240477.1:0-397 GCF_002162155.2 Triticum dicoccoides | reverse complement strand
CTTGCATTATCCGTCTGCTTGAGAAGCAGCTCTTGAATATGAGGGTCCTGCACCCAGCCTCCATCGTCGTCTGCTCCGGCATCTTCATCTTCATGATCATGCCCTTCGTCTTGCGTCTTGATATTCCTCGTCATCATGTCCAGCATCTTCTACATGATGACTGTGTACAGCATCACCGTCGTGATCATGTCCTGGAGAATCTTCGTCTTCTCGCCCGCCCGAGCCGTGGTGGTTGTCTTGCTGCCCTTCCTCATTTCTTGCCCGGCCCCCATGGACGACTTCATAGTCATCTTCATCACCTTGCCACCGATAGCCATCCATGAAACCATGCAAGAGCAGGTGGTCCCGCACCTGCCCAGAATCCGGGTCCGCAATAAGGCTCTTCAGCTTGCATCTT
>NW_021240476.1:0-1315 GCF_002162155.2 Triticum dicoccoides | reverse complement strand
AAGTTTTGGATTTTATTCTAATTATTTTTCCCCTCAAATCATTTCTGAAAATTATTTGGAGCCTGAGAGATTTTCAAAGCAAGTACCCTTTTGCATTTGAGTTTTGACCTCAAACCAACTCTCCTGGAAAGTCCTTTGTACCCACAACCCAGAACCATCTTGATCCACTCCTTCTCTTTTCAAATTTTTCAAAATTCAGTCTCTGCAAGTTTGGACCAGATTTGCCAAATTTGGTGAAATTCATATCTACACTTCTCCAAAAATTCCACCAAAATTCAGGCAGCCTACTGGAGCAATGAGTAGCCACTCCACCAAAAGTCAACTCAAGGAAAAATCCCCAGAGGCCAAAAACATTCTGTCGAACACCTGAGCTGCACTGTTCCTTTGCAAATTCAGAAAATTCAGACTTCAGTGTCGTTTTTCGTCCGTCAGCTTCACTCACGCGTTGACAGTGCGCTTGGCGCGTTGCACGCGGCTTCTTCTCCCTGGCCAGCACCCCCGCACGCGCGCTTGGCGTCTTCCCAGCGTCGGTGGCGCCCCTGGCCGCCCACGCCGGCGTGTCTTGCGGCGGCCGAACCCCCGTGGCAGCCGACAGGGGACGGAACGGCGGCTCAACGCCGTTCGGCGCCGCCCAACGCCCCTCTGCTCTTCGCGTGGCCTCATGCATGCCAGCGCACGCCCGTGGCACCGTCGCGTGGCCCGGCAAGCACGGAACGTGCTCACTACCGCCGACGGGCCCGCGCCGCCCCGTTCTGTCGAACTCGCCCATAGCACCAAATCCCAGCCCGATTAGCACCTAAATGGAACTGGTGGACCTCAACGACGACGCACAACTCCCTAATTACCCCCAACAAAGCCCTGCGCCGCCGTAATCTTCACCGGAGACCCCCGTTCACGGCCACCGCCTCGGGCCGCCTATAAAAAGGGCCCCCGAGCTCACCCTCGAGCACGCACCACCTCTACACCTCACCAAAGCTCTGCCAAGCCACCCGGAGGACCTCGAGGAGGTCTCCTCCCCCAACTCCGGCCGCCCCGATCCGCCTCGGCCTCCACCACGATTCGCTCCGGTGAGGCCGTCTCCGGCGCCCAAACCCCGTTAGTTGCTCCCTCTAGCACCCAGTAAGCTAACGCCAACATCAATTTGTCCTTCGCAGCTCTCTCCGACGAGCTCCATCCACGCCCGAACCACCATCCGCCGGAGTTGAGACCGCCGTCGACGTGGTGCTCCCCGGCGACCAACACCACCACCCACCGTTGCGGAAGGACACGGTGAGCACGTTGGTAACCTCCGATCCCCTTACCTCGCCGTGGATCG
>NW_021240475.1:0-1034 GCF_002162155.2 Triticum dicoccoides | reverse complement strand
GGCCTGGGGGTGGGGATGAGTTTCCCCTTGTCGGGGAGCCGATACGCGATGTCGTCGGACAAGTATCCGGCCTTTCACAGCTTTTTGATGTGCCCCTCCATGACGGAGGAGGCCATCCACCTGCCTCCCGCTCCGGACATAGTTGGAGAAGGTTGAGGTGGGATGTGCGGACTTGGGCGCTAGAGCTCAAGTGCGCGGAAATGGATGAGCAAAGGAGGAAGAAGGCGTGTGTGAAAAAGTGGATCCTTATCCCCTTATATGGACGGACAAAGCTATGCGTCCCCACCGGCCTGATAAAACTCGCATATCTCCCAAGCGCCGTAATCAATGGCGCGGTTGGGTTACCCACGCCCGTATTGATGAGAATCCCGGAATAAGGGGACACGATCACCGCTTTGACAAGACGTGCCAAGGAAACCGCCTCGCTAAACGCGCTAAGGTGGGACAGAATAAAGGCTTGGTCGTGGTGTGATATCATGCTGCGGAATACTTCAGTAGATTGACCTTGTGTGAATATTATTCTCTCTACGGTGGTATGTGGAACTTATTTTGCAGAGCCGGACACTATCCTTGTGTTCAAAATCCTCTATGAAATATTCGGAGGAGGAACCCGCCTTGCAATGCCCAAGACAATATGCGCGCCGGACTCGTCGTCATTGAAGCCTGGTTCAGGGGCTACTGAGGGAGTCCTGGTTAGGGGGTGTCCGGATAGCCGCACTATGACCTTTGGCCGGACTCCTGGACTACGAAGATACAAGATTGAAGACTTCTTCCCGTGTCCGGATGGGACTTTCCTTTGCGTGGAAGGCAAGCTTGGCGATACGGATATGTAGATCTCCTACCATTGTAACTGACTCTGTGTAACCCTAACCCTCTTCGGTGCCTATATAAACCAGAGGGTTTTAGTCCGTAGGACGAACAACAATCATACCATAGGCTAGCTTCTAGGGTTTAGCCTCTCTGATCTCGTGGTAGATCTACTCTTGTACTACCCATATCATCAATATTAATCAAGCAGGAGTAGGGTTTTACCT
>NW_021240474.1:0-944 GCF_002162155.2 Triticum dicoccoides | reverse complement strand
CCTTTGCCATCTGCTGGCTCACGGCAAAGAGCCTGCATACTTTGCCATCTGCTGGCGGACGGCAAAGCATGCAGCCTTTGCCATCTGCTGGCGCATGGCAAAGAGCCTGCATACTTTGCCATCTGCTGGCAGACGGCAAAGAGCCTGCAGCCTTTGCCATCCGCTGGCTGATGGCAAAGTATGCCGTTAGCCTTCTAACGGGGCTAACCCCGTTAAGAGGCTTTGCCATCTGCCAGCTGATGGCAAAGCCACAGGCTCTTTGCCATTAGCCAGCAGATGGCAAAGAAGCCTTTGCCGGTAGGGTTTCAGACAAACTGTTTGCCATCTGCTGGCTGATGGCAAAGGCTTTGCCATCCACCGACCATGCCTTTGCCATCTGCCATGGCAAATGGCAAAGTGCCAGATTCCAATAGTGATTGCCTCCGCATCAGCGGGAACAAAGACTTGGCGTACTACCTCCTCTCTCCAGCATGCCATGGTTGGGTCGATCAGATCGCTTACCATCTGCGGTGGATCAGCTACCCGAGGCGGAAAAGGTTTCATTAGGCCACTTCTCGGAAGCCAGTTATGATGCCAAATTCTGGTCATTGCTCCATCGCCAATACGCCTGATGATCCCATGGTTCAATACATTTCTTCCATCAATAATAGCTCGCCAGACTTGCGATGGATGGGGGCCTAACTCCGCCTCCAATAAGGTCGTCAATGGGTAGTAGACTGCCTTGAGAATGCGAGCACTTAGGGAGTCCGGTTCTTGTAAAAGACGCCAAGCCTGTCTTGATAGTAGGGAAACGTTGAAGATCTCAAGATCCCTAAAACCCAGCCCCCCTAAGTCCTTTGGCCTTGTCATGACATCCCACGAGACCCAACATGGCTTCCTTCTTCCTTGTTTGCTGCCCCACCAAAACTGCCGTATAATGGATGTTACACTCTCGCAAACTCCTC
>NW_021240473.1:0-520 GCF_002162155.2 Triticum dicoccoides | reverse complement strand
GACTACAGATTAGCCTCCGAGTCGGAGGCTGGCTCACCACTCAGTAGGATTTTCAAACACTTAGGCGAGTACTGGACTGCAGCTAAGCCCCCGAGTGGGAGGCTGGCTCACCACTCGGTAGGATTTTCAAACACTTAGGCGAGTACTGGACTACAGCTAAGCCCCCGAGTGGGAGGGTCGCTGTCCACTCGGTAGGATTTTCAAACACTTAGGCGAGTACTCGACTGCAGCTAAGCCCCCGAGTGGGAGGCTGGCTCACCACTCGGTAGGATTTTCAAACACTTAGGCGAGTAGTGGACTGGAGCTAAGCCCCCGAGTGGGAGGGTCGCTCTCCACTCGGTAGGGATTTTCTCACTTAGGCGAGTACTGGACTGCAGCTAAGCCTCCGAGTCGGAGGCTGGCTCACCACTCGGTAGGATTTTCAAACACTTAGGCGAGTACTGGACTGCAGCTAAGCCCCCGAGTGGGAGGCTGGCTCACCACTCGGTAGGATCTTCAAACATTTAGGCGAGTACGGGAC
>NW_021240472.1:0-480 GCF_002162155.2 Triticum dicoccoides | reverse complement strand
ATATATATATATCCAATTGGATGTACGTTAGCATGAACTATTATTATTGACATCACCCAAAGGTGAATACGTTTGGAGGCAACATTACAAGCCCCAATCTTTCTCTGTGTCTGATTAAAACTTCATAACCACAAGCATTGCGTGAGTGTTAACAATTGTAGAAGACTATATGATAGTTGAGTATGTGAAGTTTGCTATTCCTGAAAATAAGATGAATTGCAATTGTTCTGATGACTAAGAATGAAGTTTGCTAGTTTTCAAGAATGTTTATGGTCTATGCTTTAACATGTGAATTGCTTGTTACTAGTTCGTGAAAAGTTTTATGAGATGAACTACTGTTATGACATATAATGATGCTAGTAAAGGTGATTGAAATTATCATTGATCAAACTTGTGAACCTCTAGCATTCACACTTCATAAATTCTTTCTTTTATCATTTACCTACTCGAGGACGAGTAGGAATTAAGCTTGGGGATGTT
>NW_021240471.1:0-2639 GCF_002162155.2 Triticum dicoccoides | reverse complement strand
GGTCAAGCAAGTTCGGAGCTTCCTTGGCTTAACAAGCTATTGCCGCCGCTTCCTCTAACTGAACTCCTCAAGAAAGATAAAAAGTTCGAGTGGACCCCACAGTGCGAGTTCAGCTTTCAGGAACTAAAAAGACACCTGACATCTGCTCCCGTACTGGTACCACCAGATTTCTCCAAGGACTTTATTATCTATTGCGACGCCTCGCGACAAGGACTAGGTTGCATACTCATGCAAGATCGTCAGGTAATTGCCTATGCTTCACGGCAATTACACCCACATGAGGAAAACTATCCCACACATGATCTAGAGCTTGCAGCTGTAGTCCATGCACTCAAAACTTGGCGACATTACCTCCTCGGTAATCATGGCGAGATCTTCACCGATCACCAAAGTTTGAAATATATATTCACCCAACCGGATTTGAGTCTCAGGCAAAGACGTTGGGTCGAGTTGATCTCGGATTACGACTTGGGAATAACTTACACCCCGGGCAAAGCCAATGTCATGGCTAATGCGCTAAGTCGTAAATCTTATTGTAACAACCTGATGTTACAAAAAAGTCAACCACTTCTCCACGAGGAATTTTGTAAGCTCAATCTTCACATTGTTCCTCGAGGATTCCTATCCACCCTGGTGGCGAAACCTACCCTTACGGATCAGATCATCAAGGCACAGAAGGTAGATCCGGGAATCTCCCGTATTAGGAGAAACATTAAGAAAGGAGTCACGGATTGTTTCTTCGTTGATGATCAAGGTGTCGTATACTTGGAAACCGCTTAGTGGTTCCCAAGGCACAAAACCTGAGGCGGCTGATCCTTAAGGAAGCTCATGAATCCCCTCTCACCATTCATCCCGGTAGTACTAAAATGTATGAAGACCTACGCAGAGGTTTTGGTGGACTAGGATGAAGAGAGAAATCGCTCAATACATTGCTAATTGCGACATTTTTCATCGTGTTAAAGTAGAGCATCAACGGCCTACTGGCACCCTTCAACCTTTGGCTATTCCTGAGTGGAAATGGGATAAAATCAGTATGGATTTCATTACTGGGTTTCCCAGGACCAAGAGAGGGAATAATGCCATCTTCGTTGTGATCGACCGTCTTTCCAAAGTAGCCCATTTCCTACCTGTTTGTGAGAGTATCACCGCTAGCCAGCTAGCTGATTTATACATCTCCCGAATAGTGTCTCTTAATGGTGTCCCATTGGAAATTAACTCAGACCGTGGGAGTCTCTTCACCTCTCGATTTTGGGAAAGTTTCCAAAATGCTATGGGAACTCGTCTCTCTTTTAGCACCGCCTTCCATCCTCAATAAAGTGGTCAAGTAGAGCGAGTCAATCAAATTTTGGAAGATATGCTCCGAGCTTCTGTCATCTCATTCGGAATGGGTTGGGAGAAATGCCTTCCATTCGTGGAGTTTGCTTATAACAATAGTTATCAAGCTAGTTTGGGCAAAGCTCCTTTCGAAGTTCTCTATGGACGAAAATGTCGAACGCCTCTTAACTGGTCAGAAACCGGGGAAAGGCAACTCTTTGGCCCGGATATGATTCAGGAAGCAGAAGAGCAGGTTTGCGTTATTCGTGAGAAATTGAAAACAGCCCAATCTCGTCAAAAGAGCCAATATGATCGTAAACATAAGCTCATGACTTATGAAGTCGGCGAGAAGGCTTACCTTCGGGTTACTCCGTTAAAGGGAACCCATCGTTCGGTATCAAAGGCAAATTGGCTCCTCGTTACATTGGACCCTTTCACATTCTTGCCAAACGAGGAGAAGTTGCCTACCAATTGGAACTACCTTCGCATCTTTCCAAAGTTCATGATGTCTTCCACGTTTCTCAACTCAGGCGTTGCTTCGCGGATCCTATCCGTGGAGTGGACCACGAAATGCTTGATCTACAATATAACCTCTCATATCGGGAATATCCCGTTCGTATCCTTGATCAAGCCGAGAGTACCACTCGACGCCATAATATCAAGTTTCTCAAGGTTCAATGGTCACACCATTCCGAGAAAGAAGCCACTTGGGAAAGGGAGGATCATCTTCGACTCGAGTACCCCACCTTCTTCCCGGAGGATCCTAAATCTCTGGACGAGATTCTTTTGAGTGGGGACGAGTTGTCACATCCCTGTGTTAGCCATGCATTAGGATTGGTTGAACATGTGCATCATGTTTAAATTTATTTTAAATTTGAAATGGGGATGACAGAACCCCCAGCACCTCCCTGGAACAACTAGGGTTTACTAAAAACTTTTTCAATGAACCTGAAATGCCCTTCTAAAAAGCCCACCCTTTTTGTTTTGGGTTAAAACCTTTGACAAAAATGGTGCACATTTTTCTAGGACATCTTAAGGTCATTGGATTAATTCTTATAGTATTTGCATTTGGGCATTTAAATGCTATAAAATATTTTAAATGCTCAAATAATCATAAACTAAAATGTTTGCTGTTGGATATATTCTAAGCAGTAGCCATGATTAATTTTATGATTTTTGGAAATGCCCTGGCATTTTTAATAAAGCCCTGAAGTTACAGAAATAATAGAATAAAAAACAGAAAAGGAGAGAGAAAGGAACTTACCTATCGCCCTGGCCTGGCCCAGCTCGGCCCAACCCACTGGCCACTGCCAGTCATCCTCCTC
>NW_021240470.1:0-1409 GCF_002162155.2 Triticum dicoccoides | reverse complement strand
CACTATATGCGTGAGTGTCCCCAGACCAACCCAAATCAATCTGCTAAAGCTGTTGGCCGTGGCAAGCCGACAGGAAAAATATTCCACGCCAAGCCGGTCACCGCTTCACGTGGCCATGTCAACTGTATCTCTGCCGAAGAAGCTCAAGAGGATCCCAACGTCGTTCTCGGTACGCTTCTTGTTAATTGCCACCCGGCATCTGTTCTTTTCGATACAGGAGCCTCTCATTCTTTTATATCCGAAAGTTATGCTCGTTTGCATAACGTTGCATTCTGTGACATGCCATCCACTATGGAAATTTCTACCCCTGGTTCTAGATGGCAGACCTCTAGAGTAAGTTATGGAAATGAAATCCAAGTCGACAGACTTGTTTTCCTCGCGTCTTTGATAGCCCTTAAATCTTCAGATATTAATATCATTCTGGGTATGGACTGGATGTCGGCTCATCATGCCCAAATCGATTGCTTCTCTAGAACTGTTCAACTCACCCATCCTTCGGGAAAGATAGTCAATGTCTTGACCCGATTAGCCAAGCGACAGTTATATTCTCTTAACGCCAGCCCTTTGCCAGACCTTGAGGACGTTCCGGTAGTCCGTGACTTCCCGGATGTCTTTCCAGAGGAATTGCCAGGTGTTCCACCTGACAGGGATGTGGAGTTTGTAATAGACCTCATTCCAGGAACCGTTCCGATTGCTAGAAGACCTTATAAGATGGCACCCCTAGAACTAGCCGAGCTTAAGAAACAACTCGATGAGTCCTTGAAAAAGGGTTTCATCCGACCTAGCTCTTCTCCGTGGGCTTGCCCCGTCCTATTCGTCAAGAAGAAGGATGGTACGGACCGGATGGTTGTAGATTACCGACCTGTTAATTTGGTCACAATCAAGAACAAATATCCACTTCCCAGGATCAACGACCTGTACGATCAGCTCGCTGGATCCTCAGCCTTCTCCAAAATGGATTTGAGGTTGGGCTACCATCAAATCAAAATCAGAAACGGGGACATTCCTAAAACGGCCTTTGTTACTCGTTATGGCCAATACGAGTACACCGTCATGTCCTTCGGATTAACCAACGCTCCAGCCACCTTTTCTCGGTTAATGAACTCAATCTTCATGGAGTATTTGGATAAATTCGTCGTGGTTTACCTCGATGATATACTCATCTACTCCAAGAACGAGGAAGAACATGCCGAACATCTAAGGCTAGTGTTGCAGAAACTTCGAGAGCATCGCCTTTATGCCAAATTTTCTAAATGTGAATTCTGGTTGCCAGAAGTGACCTATCTGGGTCATGTAATATCTGGTAAAGGTATTGCTGTTAACCCTGAGCGAGTTCAAGCCGTCCTTAATTGGACTCCACCTGAATCGGTCAAGCAAGTTCGGAGCTTTCTGGGCTTAGCGAGCTATTG
>NW_021240469.1:0-695 GCF_002162155.2 Triticum dicoccoides | reverse complement strand
CTTCATGCGTATACACCAATAGACATGGTTCGCATGTCTCAAACTTTTCAAAAACGAGTGAGTCCAAAGATCCATCAACATGGAGCTTCTTCATGCGTTTTATACCAATATGACTTACATGGCAGTGCCACAAGTAAGTGGTACTATCATTACTATCTTATATCTTTTGGCATGAAAATGTGTATCACTACGATCGAGATTCAATAAACCATTCGTTTCAGGTGCAAGACCATTGAAGGTATTATTCAAATAAACAGAGTAACCATTATTCTCCTTAAATGAATAATCGTATCACGATAGACATAATCCAATCATGTCTATGCTCAACGCAAACACCAAATGACAATTATTCAGGTTTAATACTAATCTTGATGGTAGAGGGAGCGTGAGATATTTGATCACATCAAACTTGGAAATACTTCCAACACATATCAACAGCTCACCTTTAGCTAGTCTTCGTTTATTCCGTAGCTCTTCTTAGCAACCGAACCGGTATCTAATACCCTGGTGCTACTAGGAGTACTAGTAAAGTACACATTAACATAATGTATATCCAATATACTTCTATCGACCTTGCCAGCCTTCTCATCTACCAAGTATCTAGGGTAATTCTGCTCCAGTGGTTATTCCCCTTATTACAGAAGCACTTAGTCTCGGGTTTGGGTTCAACCTTGGGTTTCTTCACTAGAGCAGCA
>NW_021240468.1:0-398 GCF_002162155.2 Triticum dicoccoides | reverse complement strand
CTTTAAATTTGAGAAAATGACAAAACTATCATATATGTGTTTGGTGATGATTCAACTACTGGAATTTCATGAATATTTATATATGACAGTTACATGTTATCTACAAACTCCAGTAAAAATTTCATGCATTTCAGAATTTATCACTTACCTACAGTTCAACCCAAAGTTGGAGCAGATTTTATTTCGAATTTGAACAGTAGCATCTTTGAAATTTTCCAAGATTTTTTTATAAAATTCTGAGCACGGAAACATTTAGATCATGCTAATCTTGAGAAGCTTATGAAGGAATAGAGGAGGAAGAGATGTTTTAGTAAATCTCATTTGCGTTTATTTTCATTCAGCCCCTGCCTTTGACACTGGCCAGTGGGTGAGTCCAGCAGCGCCATCTAGCAAGGACA
>NW_021240467.1:0-515 GCF_002162155.2 Triticum dicoccoides | reverse complement strand
GGCGGACGTCGTCGCGGTAGCGACGACGGACGCCTAGACGAGCACGTGACACCAGTGCCACCCTGTCTTAGCGTAACGCGAGTCGAGGCAGACGTCGTCGCGGTAGCAATGATGGACGCCAAGACGAGCACGTGACACCAGTGCCACCCTGTCTTAGCGTAACGCGAGTGGAGGCGGACGTCGTAGCGGTAGCGACGACGGACGCCGAGACGAGCACGTGACACCACTGCCACCCTGTCTTAGCGTAATGCGAGTCGAGGCGGACGTCGTCGCAGTAGCGACGACGGACGCCGAGACGAGCACGTGACACCACTGCCGCCCTGCGTTAGCGTAACGCGAGTCGAGGCGGACGTCGTCGCGGTAGTGACGATGGACGCCGAGACAAGCATGTGACACCACTGCCGCCCTGTCTTAGCGTAATGCGAGTCGAGGCGGACGTCATTGCGGTAGCGACGAAGGACGTCGAGACGAGCACGTGACACCGGTGCCACCCTCTCTTAGCGTAACGCGAGTCG
>NW_021240466.1:0-387 GCF_002162155.2 Triticum dicoccoides | reverse complement strand
CGACGATCTAGAGGAGCCGGGTGCAGCCGACTGGATGGGCGCAGCGTGAACGGGGTCGGTGCAGTGCGGGTCCCGCCTCATGTAGACGCGGGGACAGGCGCAAAACGGGCGGGAGACTGGTCCCCTATCGTGGGTTGGCTGGTCATGCGGGCGGGGACCGACCCCACAGGAGGGCGACACACGTTGCGAGGAGGTTGGCGCAGGGGGGAATCAGCCGGGGAGGCGCGGCCCTCCTGACAAGGCGGTGATCCCGGCGTAGATACGCCTTGACCTGACGCTGTCGAGCACGCAGATCCCGAAGCAGATGACCCATGATCTCCCGTGTCAGCGGCAGAACCCGCCAGGCATTGTTTTCTTCAGGAAAAATGTGATTTTCTTCACCATTTG
>NW_021240465.1:0-387 GCF_002162155.2 Triticum dicoccoides | reverse complement strand
GCCGTTTTGAACGCCCAAGCACAGCGGATTCATACTGGCTCACGGTGGATCAGAATGCTGCAAACGAGGTCTGGAGAAGAAAACACCGGAGTTGTCTGCCCTTGGTTTATGAGTCAAGGAACCTCTTCAACACATCTGGAACAAGGGCCAGTAACCCGCCGGTAATAAACCAGGTGGCTGAAGCGCCAAGGGGTAGAGCGCCGGTTCAGCCGCGCGTGACAGGTTCTCCGCATATGAATAGCACCCCACCTTAGCATGTGGAAACGCCTCCGGGCCATTATTCCAACCCTTTGGACAATATGATTGCTGCAGCTACGCGATTGACGGCTCTGCCAGTCGAGGGCGAGACTCTGACGACGGTTGAAACTCGAAGGGCCAGGGAACTTC
>NW_021240464.1:0-849 GCF_002162155.2 Triticum dicoccoides | reverse complement strand
TAGTGGTACCAAACCTCTTGACAAAAAAGAGTGTTTTCTTAGTATGCTATTCCAACAAGAACTTCAGTTAACTTAACATGGTGATTGCAGGTACATTCGGCAAATGGGGCTACATCAACAACACAATTAAGAGTGGAGGACTCCAGTAACAAAACACATAACACCAACAACCCAGCAATTCATTCTAGAGTAAGTGAAACTATTGGTGAAAAACTCATGACCTGACAAAAAATTGAGAAACTTACATCTTGAGAATTCTGCTGCAGACATTGGAAGAAATGCAAAACGAAGCTACACCAAGCGAAGAAGGCGCAACAGAACCGAACCCCTGGAAAACAGACATGTTTGCCCACATGAATTTGGAACAGGTGGGCACATTAATAAAATTCCAGAAACAAGTACATATCATACAAGTTGAAACTAGTAAGAATAATAAATCGGAAACAAAATGCTAAGTATCCAGGAGACTGAAGATGTTCACCCCAGTTCAGCAGCAACAAAAACAAACTCAAACACTTGCCACAGCAATGAAGAAAGAGAAAGGGGAGAATCAGAGCACTCACACAAATGCAAATTCCGAAGATGATACTAATGTAACGTCCTGGCGAGAGACTTTCTGAAGCTTACCCGTTAAACTAAAACCTATAAATTGCAGAGCTGAAGCATGAATATTACACAAAAAATTAGGGCGAAAATTACACTATAAATACAGAAATAAAAGCAAGGGGGCTTAGACTGTAAATCTGGGATAACACTGCATTATTGGTAACATTACACTGTAAATACATAGAATAAGCAAGGCGTTTATAATGTAAAACTAGGGTTACACTGGAATTCTTGGGAAGATTA
>NW_021240463.1:0-508 GCF_002162155.2 Triticum dicoccoides | reverse complement strand
CAAAAGAAAACATATTTTTTTGCTTTTTTCACGAGAGGCATGGGTTTGCTTCCACGAGAGGCACGGATTTACTTCAGCGAGAGGCACGGTCGTGCCTCTTGGAAACGAAAAAAACACATTCTCTTTTTTTCTTTTGCGAGAGACACGGCCGGGCCTCTCGGAAACGAAAAAAAAATACATTTTCATTTTTCTTGTGCGCGAGGCACGGATTTACTTCTCGTGGATGCACAAATTTGCTTTCAAGAGAGGCACAGTCGTGCCTCTTTCGAAAAGGAAAAAACGTACTCCTAGTTTTGTTTTTTCGTTCAGTTTTTTCATCCATTTCTTCTGAAAAAATGTTTGTTAAAACCTATAAACATGGGGTCTAGTTTTAAAGATCTTAACGCAAGGAATCCAGCGGTGAAAATGATTCAAGATTTGAACGCGCGGTTTAAGACATAAAACATTTTACATAAATGAGTCTATAGAAAAAGAAAACTCCCGGGTTGCGACAAGTGGCACATATACA
>NW_021240462.1:0-1467 GCF_002162155.2 Triticum dicoccoides | reverse complement strand
AAACTTGATATGGTCATGAAAGAGTCTTTGGTGATATAATATTAAAGCAATGAAGGGAAATTAAGAGTTTATTGTGGCTTTCAAGAAACCAAGATGGGGCATGAAGTAAAGATGTTGGTTAACCAAGAGAAAGCAAACTCTCGTGGGGAGGACGACGCCCAGGGAATCGAACGGCAGAGGACGCACAAATTGAACGGCTGGGGGCCGGCGCCTAGCAGTGGCCCGTAACAAAATAGTAAAAAGCCAACGCCCAAAAAAACAGCAATGCTCATGCTAGTATGATTATCTTCCTCTGATGAGCGGTGCACTGGAATCAGTTGTGCCCCCCGCAAAAGAAGTCAGAGCCGGGACCCATTTCTTGATCACTTTAGCTACTTTCAGTCGGCCGAAAATTTATTTTAGGGTCTGTCCTTTTTTTTCCACTGTCTTATGCACTTGATGAGCACTGCAACGGGCATGCAGCCGACGCACACAATCTTTCTTAATTAGCATAAGTACTAATAGGCAGACCAAATATACTAAACGGCATGTTTCTTGGCTAGTGCCAGTTTAAATTTAAAGAGAAAATTTATGGTGCCTTTGCTATTTGATAGTCGTCTAAAGAATTGGCAAGTGGGCTTATGCTTTGATTGAATATGATTTGGCTTATGAATCTCTAAAATCCATGAAAGGCCAAATTGTTGCTAATTTCATTGTTGAACATCGGATTGATGACAAGCATGATGTTGATATGAACCTTGTTTCATTAGTACCATGGAGATTATACTTTGATGGTTCAGTTTGTAGCAATGGTCAAGGTGTTGGTATTGTTTATATATCTCCTCATGGTGCTATTTTTGAAGCCTCATGCCGCTTAGAATATTTTTGCACAAACAATCAAGCCGAATATGAAGCATTGTTATTCGGCCTAGAGATGTTACTTGCTATAGGTGTTACACATATTGAGGCTTACGGTGATTCGTTACTAGTGGTGCAGCAAATATCCAGAGTCTTTCAGTGTTTGGACGAATCACTTAATGTTTATCTTTGATAAATGTCTAGATATAATTTCTACTTTGGATTGTTTTAGCATTGCACATATATCTAGACATGACAATTGGAAAGCAAATGAGTTGGCACAGCAAGCATCTGGATATCATGTTGATCATGGCATGTTTCATATCTCTCAAAGACCGATGTCTTGTCTTGCCAATATGGGAGAGGCCGAACCTGAACCCACTGATTCGGCCATTAACAAAAAATCTAGTGCAGGTGATAATCCCAACTGGAGGAAGCCCATTGTTGATTACTTGTGCAATCCGAGTGAAAGGGTGGACAGGGCTGTTCGCGTATGGCTTTCAAGTATACAATGAGAGATGATGGTCTTTATCGCTGAACAGTCGATGAAGTTCTTCTAAAGTGTTTGGACGACGACCAGGCAAGAGTTGCTATGGGAGAAGTACATGAAGGTATTTGTGGCACTCACCA
>NW_021240461.1:0-630 GCF_002162155.2 Triticum dicoccoides | reverse complement strand
GGTATAGATAGATAGATTATAGTTTGAACCTGCAGTTGTCCAAAGTAATCTCGATTGGGTTGTAAACTGTCCCTGCATGTTCTGGTTTCGTCGTGGCTCACCTAGTCGCCTCACATGGTCTCCAGCATCCCATTGCACAGCTGCATCTTACACTCTCCCAGACAAGGATTTTTTGTCACTTAAATGATAATAATTATTTACATTTCAAGCCCAGCACATGCCATGCTATAGAAAGAGCGTTTTTAAGCCAACTCGATCGTACACACTGAACTATCCATATGGCCAACCTCAATCTGTTTTTTATTGCCGTCGGTTGAGTACATGCATCACCATTTGTTGGGTCGTGGTAACTTTGAGAAGTGTAGTACTCGAAAATCCCCGGATCATCGATAAATGAAGAGTTTATAGGATTTCTTTATGTAATGGACTGCATATCGAGAAGGTTGGAGGCGGTCGTGTCTATATACCCATGGTTTTCTTGTCTCCGAGGCCCCTTATCCCACAATGAGCTTTCACATTTTCTTCCATTCTTTTCTTGTTCGGTTACACAGTCACTAATATTGTTAGCTCATCATCCACTTGTTTGAATGTGTGGTACATTACTAGGTCATGGCTAGACGTGCACACGCG
>NW_021240460.1:0-608 GCF_002162155.2 Triticum dicoccoides | reverse complement strand
GTGTCGGTCATCCACACTCACAGTTTTGGCCGATTCTGGCCCGTTTCTTGGACTATTACTCTGATTTTGGGTCTCGGCGTGATTTCCATGATTGACGAACACCGGGGTGCATTTATGTGTCGCTCATCAACACTCGCAGTTTTGGCCGATTCTGGCCCGTTTCGTGGAGTATTACGCACTGTTTTGGGGTATCGAAGTGATTTCAATGATTAACGAACCGCGGGGTGCGTTTACGTTTCGGTCATCAACACTTACACTTTTGTCCGATTCTTGCCTTTTTTGTATACTATTACTCACTGTTTTGGGGTCCCGGAGTGATTTCCACGATTAACGAACCCCGGCGTGCGTTTACGTGTCGGTCATCAACACTCACAATTTTGGCCGATTCTGGCCCGTTTCGTGGACTATTACTCACTTTTTTGGGTCCTCGGAGTGATTTCCACGATTAACGAACCCCTGGGTGCGCTTACGGGTTGGTTATCAACACTCGCGGTTTTTGTCGATTCTGACCCGTGTCGTGCACTGTTACTCACCGTTTTGGGGCCCCAAAGCGATTTCCATGGTTGTTGAACCCCAAGGTGCGCTTAAGTGTAGGTCATCAACAATCA
>NW_021240459.1:0-2360 GCF_002162155.2 Triticum dicoccoides | reverse complement strand
TAAATCGAACAACCATTATTCTTAGACTTAAATGAGTAGCCATCTCGTATTAAACGAGATCCAGATACAATGTTCATGCTCAAACTTGGCACCAAATAACAATTATTAAGGTTCAA
Organism: Triticum dicoccoides; assembly: GCF_002162155.2. Taxonomy (NCBI): domain Eukaryota; kingdom Viridiplantae; phylum Streptophyta; class Magnoliopsida; order Poales; family Poaceae; genus Triticum; species Triticum dicoccoides. Next base: position 2,244 of record NW_021240459.1, on the reverse strand, counting down.
AACTAATCCCGTAGGTAAATGTAGAGGTAGCGTGCCGACGGCGATCACATCGACTCTGGAACCATTCCCGACGCGCATCGTCACCTCGTCCTTCGCCAGTCTCCGCTTATTCCGCAGCTCCTGCTGTGAGTTACAAATATGAGCAACGGCACCGGTATCAAATACCCAGGAGTTACTACGAGTACTGGTAAGGTACACATCAATTACATGTATATCAAATATACCTTTAGTGTTGCCGGCCTTCTTATCCGCTAAGTATTTGGGGCAGTTCCGCTTCCAGTGACCCTTCCCTTGCAATAAAAGCACTCAGTCTCAGGCTTGGGTCCATTCTTTGACTTCTTCCCGGCAACTGGCTTACCGGGCGCGGCAATCTCCTTGCCGTCTTTCTTGAAGTTCTTCTTACCCTTGCCCTTCTTGAACTTAGTGGTCTTATTGACCATCAACACTTGATGTTCTTTCTTGATTTCAACCTCTGCTGACTTCAGCATAGAAAATACTTCAGGAATGGTCTTTACCATCCCCTGCATATTGTAGTTCATCACAAAACTCTTGTAGCTTGGTGGGAGCGACTGAAGGATTCTGTCAATGACAGCCTCATCAGGGAGGTTAATATTCAGCTGGGTCATACGGTTGTGCAACCCAGACATCTTGAGTATGTGCTCACTGACAGAACTATTTTCCTCCATCTTACAACTATAGAACTTGTCGGAGATGTCATATCTCTCGACCCGGGCGTGAGCTTGGAAAACTAGTTTCAGCTCCTCGAACATCTCATATGCTCCGTGATGCTCAAAACGCTTTTGGAGCCCCGGTTCTAAGCTGTAAAGCATGCCGCACTGAACGAGGGAGTAATCATCAGCACGAGACTGCCAAGCATTCATAATGTCTTGGTTCTCTGGGACGGGAGCGTCACCTAGCGGTCCTTCTAGGACATATTGTTTCCTGGCAGCTATGAGGATGATCCTCAAGTTCCGGACCCAGTCCGTATAGTTGCTGCCATCATCTTTCAGCTTGGTTTTCTCTAGGAACGCGTTGAAGTTCATGTTGACATCAGCGTTGGCCATTTGATCTACAAGACATATTTGCAAAAGGTTTTAGACTAAGTTCATGATAATTAAGTTCATCTAATCAAATTATTGAATGAACTCCCACTCAGATTTGACATCCCTCTAGTCATCTAAGTGTTACACGATCCGAGTCGACTAGCCCGTGTCCGATCATCACGTGAGACGGACTAGTCATCATCGGTGAACATTCTCATGTTGATCGTATCTTCCATACGACTCGTGTTCGACCTTTCGGTCTCCGTGTTCCGAGGCCATGTCTGTACATGCTAGGCTCGTCAAGTTAACCCTAAGTGTTTTGCTGTGTAAAACTGTCTTACACCCGTTGTATGTGAACGTAAGAATCCATCACACCCGATCATCATGTGGTGCTTAGAAGCGACGAACTTTAGCAACGGTGCACAGTTAGGGGAGAACACTTCTTGAAATTGTTGTAAGGGATCATCTTATTTACTACCGTCGTCCTAAGTAAACAAGATGCATAAAACATAATAAACATCACATGCAATTATATAAAGTAGTGACATGATATGGCCAATATCATATAGCTCCTTTGATCTTCATCTTCGGGGCTCCATGATCATCTTGTCATCGGCATGACACCATGATCTCCATCATCGTGTCTTCATGAAGTTGTCACGCCAACGACTACTTCTACTTCTATGACTAATGCGTTTAGCAATAAAGTAAAGTAAGTTACATGGCGTTCTTCAATGACACGCAGGTCATACAAAAAATAAAGACAACTCCTATGGCTCCTGCCGGTTGTCATACTCATCGACATGCAAGTCGTGAATCCTATTACAAAGAACATGATCTCATACATCACAATTCATCATTCATCACAACTTCTGGCCATATCACATCACATGATCAATCGCTGCAAAAACAAGTTAGACGTCCTCTAATTGTTGTTGCATCTTTTACGTGGCTGCAATTGGGTTCTAGCAAGAACGTTTTCTTACCTACGAATAACCACAACGTGATTTTGTCAACTTCTATTTACCCTTCATAAGGACCCTTTTCATCGAATCCGCTCCAACTAAAGTGGGAGAGATAGACACCCGCCAGCCACCTTATGCAACTAGTGCATGTCAATCGGTGGAACCGGTCTCACGTAAGCGTACGTGTAAGGTTGGTCCGGGCCGCTTCATCCCACAATGTCGTTGAAGCAAGAAAA
>NW_021240458.1:0-2007 GCF_002162155.2 Triticum dicoccoides | reverse complement strand
GGGGGGGGGGCGTCCTGGGGGCTCTAGTGGAGATGCCCTTAAGGAGTTGTTTGTGGGTGGTGAAATTCCAACGGTTAACAAGTAAATCATCTGACACCTGTAGCAAATGAGCTGCGGCCTCATCATATTTTAACTTCGAATCCAGACTCATGTTTCTCTGAAGAGAATTACCAATCTCCCATGCTGATGCATTGTCTTGGCCCTGTATAATACCATCGCAGATCCAATAGTTTGGTGCATGGGTCTTCAAGTCCGTAGCAACGAGTGTCCTGTATATGAAGCACCCCATTACTATCTTGTGGCTCATGTCATTGGGCTGAACAATCCCTGAACACTTGGTAACCTCCAAAGCCTCTTCAAGCACTAAATCTGCAGGGCCACGATAATTATATAAGATAACATTTGTCTGACTCCTTATCTTTTCAAGTCCCCCATCATCTAGCACGAGACTGCCCCTAAGCCTCCCGGCCCAGGTCCACAGCACCTTGTTCCTCAAGAATGATATTGCTGGTATACCTCAAGATGGCAACGGGGCCCCGAAACCCGCGTCCCCGTGGGTTTTTACCCAATTAGGGGGCGGGGATGGGCGTTTTTCTAACCCCGTGGGGCTGCTGTTGGGTAAAATGTAAAACCCGGCATGTTTCGCGGGTTCACACCCGTTTCATCAATACCCGAACCCGAAACCCGGCCTACCCGCGAAAATACTACACAAGGTATTGGGCAATGCAGCCTGGACTCACATCGGCCCAAACATCTGCAGCGTCCAAGCCCCCACCTCAAATCCACTCGACGCACCCCAGCCTCGCTAGGTCTCGCACACCACACGGGCACCGCTCCCTCCATCTCATCTTGCACACCACATGGGCACCGTTGTTGAACCATCTACCATTGTATTTTGTTCAAATTTTCTCAAGCTATGCTGCTGAAATGTGCTCGTTTTGCTGCTGAAATGTTATTCTTTGTTGCCACTATGTTTGTTTAAATATTTTGATTTTCTCGTGGGTTCCCCGTGGGTTCCCCGAAACCCGATGGGTTTAGGGGACGGGTGAAAAACTAGCCCCGCGCATGTTTATGGGGACGGGGACGGGTTTACGATTTTCTCATGGGGATGGGTTTGGGAAGGCAAAACCCGATGGGTTTCGTCCCCGTTGCCATCTGGAGGTATACCACACTCGTACAAATCAATATATCTCCTGCTCCCATTGTGAAAAACCACCGCAAATCTGCTGTTAAGAAGCTTTGTGCATATTTCCCTTCCGACATCTGCTATCATCCCTCTGGACCCTTGTTTAATCCCATTGAAATCGTCGTCCTCGTCGCACAGATCAAAGATGGCCATCACAGACTGTGGAAGCTCCAGCTGTTGGAACCGAAACCCTCTAGCTACCTCTCCTCTCACTCGAACGAAGGTGGAAGAAGAAGAACAATGGACACAAGGTTTTCCGGCCGGCGCACGAACGCCGCCACGGGCGCACACAGATGGCCAACACAGACTGCGGAAGCTCCAGCTCCTCCGCTACTGCCTTTTGCAGGGCCCTCATGCTTTGCCATACAGAGCAATCCACATGGATAACCTTGTCAAACTTTGATTTTGATGACTTCAGGTGTTGGGCAACTACCTTGAGTGCCACTGATGCTCCAAATCCAGACCATCCATGGATGTAGATAATGTTTCCTTTGCTTGTATCCTCTAAAACACCAATTATCTGTTCTGCTGCAGCATCGATGTTTTTTGCCTGGATCCTGATGTGCTGCAATTTTGAAAAACAGTAGCAGGAAATGAGAACTGGCCTATTTAATTCATGTCCGTACAACAACTGAAGATCCCAGTTGAGGTTAGGTTACTAGGTAAAGAAATCAAGCAAAGTCACAAATCTGCAACATTAACCACCTTTAGATTGAGGTGTGTGTGATGGATTACCTCCAGTACATGCATGGTGAATCAATTTAATCCTTCAAATCCCAGGAGCTATATATGGTTCCAAGCTCTAACCCATGGGTCAATCT
>NW_021240457.1:0-903 GCF_002162155.2 Triticum dicoccoides | reverse complement strand
TACAAGTTCATTGATGAGTGGTTTGACAGTCCAGACCTCAGTTTTGATGATCTTCAGCTCCCAATTGGCCTCAGCGTCTCTTTCCATGGACCCATCGCTCCTGAGCTGGCTCTTGCACAGAAAATTGTTGAGCTGAAGCACAAGATTGATTATGAAAAAGCTCAATTCAAGAAGCACATGGCCAAGCTCAACATGGAAGACATCCAAAACTTCAAGGTCATGTTGCATGAGCTCAAGGAGGCGTTTCACAAGAAATGTGAAGAAGCAAAAGGTTCTCATGAGCGCATGAAGAATCTCGCTACCAAATGTGTTCAAGGCTACAATGAAGCTGAAAAGCGCAAGGCCTTGGGGCGACTAGGCATCGACCCCAGAATGGCTGCCAAGTAGAAGAAGAAGCCTGCTGTGGCCCAACCAGAAGCATCAAGGCAGGAAGAACCTCGCATCGTCTTCCCGGCCAGTATGACAGGCTCGAAGCCTAAGGTCCCTACAATGGCTTCGGAGCTCAAGAAAACTAGGGCAGCTGAAGTCGAAGCCCGAAAGTGCAAGACCAAGGCCACCACTGATGATGCTCCACCAACCAAGAAGAGAAAGACAAAGAAGAAAGACCGGGCTGCTCCCACAGAGCCCCTTGTTGTCGAGCCAATCTCAGTGGCTCGTCCTGCGTCTGAACATCGTGAGCGGCAGTTGATAGTTCATGAGCCTGCTTCGACAGAGGCTCCAGAAGTTGAAGACATTCTAGCTGTTGACCCCGCCGCAGCTGAAGACATTGGTCATCAAGACAATGTTGAAGATGATGAAGTCCTTCCTCAGATTGAACACAATGTGGTATCATCGCCTGTTCTCACGAACAACGAACTCATCAGCATTGATCGTCCATTAACGCCAATTTCTCAGGATGACTCA
>NW_021240456.1:0-1791 GCF_002162155.2 Triticum dicoccoides | reverse complement strand
GTCCGGACGATCTCACACCGGACAAGTTGTTGGAGCAGAAGAACCTCCACAAAAGGCTCGTCGCCACTGCGCGTAGCCTGAAAAAGGAGAAGCGGAAGCTCAAAACAGTGGAGGATGCACTTAGAATCAGATGGAGCAAAGTACTCAACACCGCAGACAAATACGGCGACAGTCGCCAAACAAGGAGCTATCCGAAGCGCAAACTACTGCCCGAATTCGATGAGGAGGCCTTAGAGCCCCCGCAATCAAAGAACAAAGAGGCCGCCCGGTCGGATGGACGACCACATCACAAGCATAAAGCGGCAAGTGGTGCCGCCACACAAGCCGGCACGCGATCCACATAAGGATTCACATCAAAAGGATGGCCCAGTTAGGTCCATCTACGGGCCAAGAAAGCAAGCTTTTCTAAGCAATGCAACAGGCCAAATATCCGGACATCACGGCACACCCAAATATAGGGGACCCGCAGACCCCCTATGTTTCACCGATGAGGTGCTGGATCACGAATTCCCAGCGGGATTTAAACCCATAAACATAGAGGCATACGACAGAACAACAGACCCGGGAGTCTGGATTGAGTATTACATCCTCCACATACACATGGCTAGAGGAGATGATCTCCACGCCATAAAATATTTACCCCTCAAGCTCAAAGGGCCAGCACGGCACTGGCTTAAAAGCCCTGAAAATACCATTGGAAGTTGGGAAGATCTCGAGGATGCTTTTTGGAAAAAATTTCAAGGGACTTATGTCCGCCCTCTGGATGCAGACGATTTAAGTCACATAACTCAACAACCCAGAGAGTCAGCCCGCAAATTCTGGAACAGGTTCCTCACCAAAAAGAACCAAATAGTCGACTGTCCGGACGCTGAAGCCTTAGCAGCTTTCAAACACAACGTCTGAGACGAATGGCTCGCCAGGCACCTTGGCCAGGAAAAGCCAAGAACAATGGCCGCACTAACAAGCCTCATGACCCGCTTTTGTGCGGGAGAGGATAGTTGTCTGGCAAGATGTAGTACCAGCGACCCAAGTACATCCGAAGTCAGAGATGGAAACGGGAAACCACGACGCAGCAAGGACCAGCGCCGGACAAGGGGAAACAGCCCGAAGAGCACGGCAGTCAACGCCGGATTCAAAAGCTCTCGGAAGAATCATAAAAAACTGCCCCTCAAGGATAACAGCCACGAGCTATCCAACTTAAACAAAATCTTGGACAAAATATGCCAAATCCACAGTACACCTAGGAAGCCTGCAAACCATACCCATAGAGATTGTTGGGTCTTCAAGCAGTCTGGCAAACTCAATGCCGAACAAAAGGGGCTCGACACACCAAGCGAGGACGATGACGAACCCCACAAGCAGAGCACCGGAAAACAAAAGAATTCCCCACAAGAAGTCAAAACAGTAAACTCACTTCAAGTGACAAAAGGGAAAATCAGAGCGGCGCCCATAGAAATACACGCCGCACGGCCTATCCCAACAGAGTCCCGACATTGGTTGTCAAAACCAATCACCTTTGATCATCAGGATTACTCCGGACGTATCCGGAATGCAGGATGGACTGCCCTGATATTAGATCCTATAATCGACGGACTCCAATTCACAGAAGTCCTAATGGACGGCGGTAGTGATCTAAACCTGCTATATCAAGACACAATCCGCAAAATGGGGATAGACCCAACCAAAATTCGCCACAGCAACACCTCCTTCAAGGGGGTGATGCCAGGCCTATATGCCCATTGTACTGCCTCCCTACGGCTAGAAGTTGTGTTCGGCTCATCTGACAACTTC
>NW_021240455.1:0-965 GCF_002162155.2 Triticum dicoccoides | reverse complement strand
AGAGGGCCGGGTTACCGGGTAAACCCGGCAGTAAAATTCCTTCCCTCTTCCTCAGATCACGGTGATGGGGCGATTGATGAAGCGGATCTTCATGATGTTCTATCCTTGCGGGGTGATTTCGGAGTTCTACAGCAAGACGGCGCGCAGATGCAGACTCAGATGTCCAAGTTACAAGAAGAAGTGCAAGTAATTGGAGCAAAACAGGGGCAAATTTCTGCAACAGTGGGCACAGTAGAGCAAGTGGTTTTGGACTTGAGTAAACAACTGTCAGCAATCAGCAGTGTTCTGGCAACATTAGTTAAGCAGCCTCAACCTAATAACCAGTAGGATATTCCTTCCAGTTCTACACCAGTTATCAAGTCTCCTACTCTCCATAGAGAACAAACACAGGAACAAGAACTTAGAATTGAATAGCTGAAGCAGCAGTTAGCAACAGAAAAAGAGAAAACCAAGCAGTTGGAAGATATTCAGTTACAAAACTTACATCCTATCAGAACCAATAGAGTTACAGTACCTCCTGGTTATGCTCCACAAGGGAGGCATGATACTGCAAGTGTTATAGGAACACCAGTGACTGACTGACAACAGACGCACACACCTGCATTCAATCAGTTTTACCAGCAAAACAGAGACAGACAGCTCTGGCAGGGTTACTATAAAACCTATGAGCAGGATATGCAGGCTCAATTCATGAAATCAGTCACCAAAGGACCTAGGCTGGATTTTCCTAGATTCTCTGGAATAGATCCAGTAGGATGGATAAGGCAATGCAACAAATATTTCCAAATGTCTGGAGCACCAGAGGAATACAAAGTCTCATTGGCTCAGATGTATGTAGTTGAGGAAGCTGATGTGTGGCTCAGGAGATCTGGTTTGTTAAAGAAGCAACTCACTTGGAAAGAATTTGGAGCAGAAGTGGTTAAAAGATTTTCTGAAAAAGGTTCTTATGATTTGACAGAGAAGTT
>NW_021240454.1:0-1041 GCF_002162155.2 Triticum dicoccoides | reverse complement strand
GCAGTACGCCTATCTAGCTGCAACCTGTCAATAGTTTTGGTGAACCTACAGAATCGGCACTGATTTTATCCAGTTCTTCACCCTACGTGACATGCAAACACCCTTCTGCTCGATCTTAATTGATGGTCTGAACATCAATTTAGCTAGCATGCAGCCATGCAAACACGAACATGCAGTTTGTGCTCGTGGGTTTCTTTTAGAAAATCAAGGTGATGGTGATGCAACTATATTGATCCAAAGTAGATATGGAACAAACTTATTTTTGATAATCAGATGACGTTTGAGCTCTGAGAGAAGAAAACTCACTGTGGTCAGCCGTTCTCTTAGGCCATATAAGAAAACATGGTACTGCATTAAGAACTGATCAGATGCATGTGTTAATCGGGATTTTCTTTTCCCGTCCGTACACAACACAACTCAATCAATACAGATCTGGAAAGCTCGAACTACAGCAATACAGAGGCCTAATCTGAGTTTAAATCCTACCATGAATGCTTGATTCAACCAAGCATGCCACAAATCTGTGGAAAATAAATTATATCCTGGCGTACATGTGTTTTGAGGAAGGGATCGAACGGATTAGCATCATATATACCTGTGTTTTCCGGTAGAATCGATCCAACAGACTGATCGCTTCTGTACTTAACAATATTCTTTCATATATTTTCATCTCCTCCGAACACCGATTGACTCGTAATTAATTGAGCAAGCCTCATACACACGTATTGCTGGAAAGCTCTCGGCTGTGTGGCCCCAACCTTCTTGAATCAGCTTTCCATGGGAGAAGAGAGAGATGATGAGCTATTTTTCCATGGGAGAAGAGAAAGCTGATTTTTAATAATGGGAAAGAATAGATTGTGGATAGATATTGCTTCAGATTGTTGAATTCTCTAATGGGGAGAGGAAGAGTCCGTGGATCTCTAGACAGATTGAGATGAGTTTTTTTTCCTACTACTATTAGAACCCTATTTTGAGGGAAGGCCATCATGGCTAGCTTTATTGATCAACGAAAGGAATTACATCGTCCACGATAATGGATAC
>NW_021240453.1:0-1420 GCF_002162155.2 Triticum dicoccoides | reverse complement strand
AAGTCCTTTTCCGCGGACACGGCTATTCGAATAGATCATATTAACCCTGCAGGGGTGTACTTCTTCACACACGCTCTCACCACTTACCGCCGTTTACACGACATGTACTCGGCAACCTTCAAGCGGAAGCCCAACGTGGGTGTCGGCCACGGCCTGCCTAAACACTCAAGTCTCTAGTCCAGGTTTATCGCCTATTCGGGTTCCATCCATGAGGAGATCCGGCCGGAGTTTCGCTCACAGCCCCAAACGATGTGAACAGGGTTCCGTGACACCAAACGGGCGCCCGGTTTACCCGGCCACGTGCCTACTGCATCACAGCCCACCCCTACGGTCAGCGCTGCGCACGGCCTCCAGCATACTACAAACACCAGAAACTACTTGCAACTCCTGGACAGAGGACAAGGGTGATTAAGAAGCCGAGAGGGTCCATTGGTTTCGGGCCCAATGCGTGGTAGTAGCTGAATCATGGATCACAAACACAGAACTCAGTTCCTGAGGACGGCTGCAATGAGACAACCCACCATGTACTCCTACATGGCCTCTCACCGCTACCTTTACCAAATCGTGTTCACACACTTAGCTCACACATAGTAGGACATGTTCACACACCTCTGATTCATCCCCGATGAATCAGACCCGACTCAACTCTAAGCAGTAGCAGGCATGACAAACAAGCATGAATGAGTAGGCACAACAGGGCTCAAACAACTCCTACTCATGCTAGTGGGTTTCATCTATTTACTGTGGAATGACAGGTCATGCAGAGGATAAAGGGGTTCAGCTACCGCAGCAAGTAACAGATGAATCGTTGTTGTCCTAATGTAGTAAAAGAGAGCAGGAGCGAGAGAGTGGGATTTTATCGGAATGAACAAGGGGGTTTTGCTTGCCTGGCACTTCTGAAGATAACATTGAGTCTTCATTAGTGTCAATGATCACATCATCGGTATCACGTCTATCGAGAGGGGACAAATACCGGCAACACAGAAGGGAACACAATCAATGCAATGCACAATATAATGCATGATCATGACATGGCAAAATGAATGTGTTTTGGGCTAATGCAACTAGCAACAGATTAAATGAAGTTGGTTTGAATACAAGATTCAAATTCAAACTCCATATGTGATTATTCAAATGCCATTTAATTGATTTGTGCTAAACAGCAGCTATAAGTTGTTCTAACATGCATGAAAATGGTACAGATGGATTCCTTGAATTTTTTTGATAATTTTTCATATATAAATTATTTAATTTGGAGCTACGGTTGAATTTCTATGATTTTTAGAAGTTTTTACAATTTCCTGGAATTTCCTGAATAATATAAATCCAGAAATGAATTATGGCGTCAGCACCACGTCACGGTGACGTCAGCAGGGTCAACTGGGCTGGCTCGGGTCAAACCTGACGTGTGGGGGCCACA
>NW_021240452.1:0-702 GCF_002162155.2 Triticum dicoccoides | reverse complement strand
AGGGATGCCGTGGAGCTCCAGCTGGACGCAGAGGTCAAGGGAGTCGACGATGGCATGCGCAAGCTTGTTGCAAGGGCGGATCGACAGGGTGAAGCCGGGCCCGTTGATGAAGTGGTCGCCGACGAGGCGGTCCATGAGCTCGCGGGAGGAGAGGATGACGAGGAAATCCTCGGGGTGATACGCGTGGATGGTGAAGTCACCGGCTGCAGGAGGAGGGAGGAGTACATAACCTCCTCGACATCCCCAGGAGCGACCACCGGTCCATCGCCGGTGATAGAGACGACCATCCCACGGTGAAGAACCACCTCGGCCTCCTCCATCTCCACATAACTCAACAGGATGACGCGTACCGGGTCGACGGGTGGGGCGGAAGGCACTGGCGGAGTCGGCGAGTTGCGGCACGGCGCCTCCGGGGCCGGCACGGAGGGGGCAGCCACGACAGTGAGGGCAGCGCGCAGAACACCATACTTCTTGCAGTCACGCGAGCCATGGCCGGAGTAGAGGCAGCGATGGCAGCGGATGTTGTTGGTGCAGTCGCGCACAGGGTGTCCCGGGTCGAGGCAGCGGAAGCAGAGGCCGGCGGTCGCCTCCGGGGACGGGCTGCGGCTGGAAGCTCGGGGCGGCGGCACGCCGCGCGCCACGGCGTCGATTCCTACGGCGCGGGAGCTGGAAGCCGTCCGCATCCACCAGCGAGGCGTCATG
>NW_021240451.1:0-470 GCF_002162155.2 Triticum dicoccoides | reverse complement strand
CCGCCTGCACAAGGTGTGGATTTTCTGCGACCAACCTCGCCATCACCGCCTCATCGCTCTCACGGGTGTCTTGATGCTCCAGGATGATGTGGGCATCCCTCTCTCCGCATGGGATAGAATATTCACTGACATACTGATGAACTCCTCCGCCTCCTGGGATTCGATTTCTGGGAAGTTCATCTCGTTCCACGGCCCGAGCTTTCCAATAGCTGATGCCGAAGGCGCACACGCGGCGAGGTCTGCCGACTGGAAGGTGTCGACCCAATTGTGCTAGTCATTGCACTTCATCTCGACGCTGTAGCGGCCGAAGTCTCGCAACCGAACACCGTGGAAGCCGGTTTTCTCTTTGGTGTGTGTTCCAATGGCATCCTTAGAGGCGGCGAGCGATTGGAAGAGGGTGGACGACGGATCCGAAGGTGCCACGCAATGCGACGGTGGTAGCTGCCAGATTAGATCAATGGGGCAGTGTG
>NW_021240450.1:0-848 GCF_002162155.2 Triticum dicoccoides | reverse complement strand
ATAGGAGGAAGGAGTATGTCGGTGGAGCAACAGGGGGCCACGAGGTAGGGGGCGCGCCCTAGGGGGGTGCCCCCACCTTCGTGACCTCCTCGGTTACTTCTTGGAGTAGGGTCCAAGTCTCCTCGATCACGTTCGGTGAGAAAATCATGTTCCCGAAGGTTTCATTCCGTTTGGACTCCGTTTGATATTCCGTTTCTTCGAAACACTGAAATAGGCAAAAAACAGCAATTCTGGGCTGGGCCTCGGTTAATAAGTTAGTCCCAAAAATAATATAAAAGTGGAAAATAAATCCCAGTATAGTCCAAAACAGTAGATAAAGTAGCATGGAGCAATCAAAAATTATAGATACGTTGGAGACGTATCAGACATCCCCAAGCTTAATTCCTGCTCGTCCTCGAGTAGGTAAATGATAAAAAAGAATTTTTGATCCGGACTGATACTTTGGCATAATTTCAATGTAAATCTTCTTAATTGTGGCATGAATATTCAGATCCAAAAGATTCAATACAAAAGTTCATATTGACATAAAAGTAATAATACTTCAAGCATACTAATCAAAGCAATCATGTCTTCTCAAAATAACATGGCTAAAGAAAGTTATCCCTACAAAATCATATAGTCCGGCTGTTGCTCTATCTTCATCACACAAAGTATTTAATCATGCACAACCCCGATGACAAGCCAAGCAATTGTTTCATATTTTAGTAATCTCAAACTCTTTCAACTTTCACACAATACATGAGCGTGAGCCATGGAAATAGCACTAGAGGTGAAATAGAATGGTGGTTGTGGAGAAGACAAAAAGGAGAAGATAGTCTCACAACAACTAGGTGTATCAATGGGCTATG
>NW_021240449.1:0-399 GCF_002162155.2 Triticum dicoccoides | reverse complement strand
TCAAAGCAACTCGAATACCACAACTGAAAACAAAACAAAGGATTGGCTTGCAAAATAAGCCGGAAACATACATATGATAGATACCATATCGTATCATGTGTCTGTTGGAAAGATATTCTAGGATCTACTTGAATTCCCACTTATAATCTCCCGAAACTTTTTGGTTATGCAATCAGGTGTTGGGGATACAGGGGAAGCATACTATCTCACCCAAAACTAGCAAATCCTACATCCAGCTGTATCCATCCTTCAACACATAATCAAGAAACCTTCGGAAATCATTTACCTCAAACTTCGAAAAGCATCCGTTATACGAGTTATGGCAATACTCCCAAACTCCCGCCCCAGTACTGGGTGGCATCGAGGTTATCTCACCAACAACTGCATAAAAGATATTTT
>NW_021240448.1:0-1216 GCF_002162155.2 Triticum dicoccoides | reverse complement strand
TGAAGGAAATATGCCCTAGAGGCAATAATAAAGTTATTATTTATTTCCTTAATTCATGATAAATGTTTATTATTCATTCTAGAATTGTATTATCCGGAAACTTAATACATGTGTGAATACATAGACAAAACTTATAGTCCCTAGTATGCCTCTACTTGACTAGCTCGTTAATCAAAGATGGTTATGTTTCCTAACCATAGACATGTGTTGTCATTTGATGAACAGGATCACATCATTAGGAGAATGATGTGATGGACATGACCCATCCGTTAGCTTAGCATTATGATCGTGTCAGTTTCATTGCTACTAACATCACAATGTAAAAGGGTGATTATAAAGGTTCTCTACAAGTGTCTCCGAAGGTGTTTGTTGGGTTGGCATATATCGAGATTAGGATTTGTCACTCCGTGTTTCGGAGAGGTATCTCTGGGCCCTCTCGGTAATACTCATCACTATAAGCCTTGCAAGCATTGTAACTAATGAGTTAGTTCCGGGATGAAGTATTGCAGAACAAGTAAAGAGACTTGCCAGTAACAAGATTGAACTAGGTATTGAGATACGGACGATCGAATCTCGGGCAAGTAACATAGCGATGACAAAGGGAACAACGTATGTTGTTATGCGGTTTGACCGATAAAGATCTTCGTAGAATATGTAGGAACCAATATGAGCATCTAGGTTCCGCTATTGTTTATTGACTGGAGACGTGTCTCGGTCATGTCTACATAGTTCTCGAACCCGTAGGGTCCGCACGCTTAATGTTCGATGACGATTGGTATTATGAGTTTATGTGATATGATGTACCTAAGTTTGTTCGCAGTCCTGGATGAGATCATGGACGTGACGAGGAGTCTCTAAATGGTCGAGACATAAAGATTCATATATTGGAAGGTTGCATTTGGACATCGGAATGGTTCCGAGTGGTTCGGGCATTTTTCCGGAGTACCGGGAGGTTACCGGAACCCCCGGGAGAAGTTATGGGCCTTATGGGCCATAAGAGGGAAGCACACCAGCCCATAATGGGTAGTGCACCCCCCTTTGGGCAGGAGGTCGAATTGGACTTGGGAAGGGGGAGCCACCCCCCTTTCATTCTCCTACTCCCTCTCCTTCCCTTTTTCCCCCTCCGGCACAAGGAAAAAGGGGTGGAGCCGAATCCTACTAGGACTGGAGTCCTAGTATGACTCCCCTCTCCCTGGTGCTCCCCTTGTTGGTCATC
>NW_021240447.1:0-1064 GCF_002162155.2 Triticum dicoccoides | reverse complement strand
GGTCATTAAATAGTTAGAAAATCACTTAAATCTCTTTAAAATGTCAAATGACCCCTAGAATTTTCCAAAATTTCATATTACAGTTGTAGTAGTGCACGTTAGACGTAGAAAAAAATTGAAGGCCGTAAGAGGAAGCTATCTACCATTCGTCATCAAGCATGAATTATTCCCTCTCGGAACCACAAACCTTCTAGCGAGTTGCTCCGGTTTGTGAGGGGTGTGTGTGCAAACTTTCATCGAACATGCAAATTTCTTTACCACATCATCTTGGTGGCATGACATTAAATCAAGCAAGGTTTCATGTTTTTCTAATCATTTTTCTATTTTTTTGGATTAAAATGCCATGTCACTCCATGCATACATATGCATCTGTCCATGTCGTGAGACCAATATGTTTGAAAATTCCTTCTAATTTACTACACATGGAATTAACTCGCACACAAGTACACAAATATGATTTTCAAACCATTTTGGTTAGTCGTTGCATGTAGATGTAATTCAAATTTGAATTACGGTCATTAAATAGTTAGAAAATCACTTAAATGTCTTTAAAAGGTCAAATGACCCATAGAATTTTCCAAAATTTCACATTACAGTTGTAGTAGTGCACGTTAGACGTAGAAAAAAATTGAAGGCCGTAAGAGGAAGCTATCTCCCATTCGTCATCAAACATGCATTGTTCCCTCTCGGAACCACAAACCTTCTAGCGAGTTGCTCCGTTTTGTGAGGGGCGTGTGTCCAAACGTTCGTCAAACGTGCCAATTTCTTTACCACATCATCTTGGTGGCATGACATTACATCAACCAAGGTTTCATGTTTTTCTGATCATTTTTCTATTTTTTTGAATTAAAATGCCATGTCACTCCATGCATACGTATGCATGTGTCCATGTCATGAGACCAATATGTTTGAAAATTCCTTCTATTTTACTACACATGGCATTAACTCGCACACAAGTACACAGATATGATTTTTCAAACCATTTTGGTTACTCGTTGCAAGTAGATGTAATTCAAATTTGAATTACGGTCATTAAATAGTTAGAAAATCACTTAAATGTCTTT
>NW_021240446.1:6917-14011 GCF_002162155.2 Triticum dicoccoides | reverse complement strand
GCTGTTCTTCTTGAAGTTCCCCTTCTTCTTCCCTTTGCCCTTTTTCTTGAAACTAGTGGTCTTGTTGACCATCAACACTTGATGCTCCTTCTTGATTTCTACCTCCGCAGCTTTTAGCATTGTGAAGAGCTCAGGAACTTTCTTGTTCATCCCTTGCATATTATAGTTCATCACGAAGCTCTTGTAGCTTGGTGGCAGTGATTGGAGAATTCTGTCAATGAAGCTATCATCCGGAAGATTAACTCCCAGTTGAATCAAGTGATTATTATACCCAGACATTTTGAGTATATGCTCACTGACAGAACTATTCTCCTCCACCTTGCAGCTATAGAACTTATTGGAGACTTCATATCTCTCAATCCGGGCATTTGCTTGAAATATTAACTTCAACTCCTGGAACATCTCATATGCTCCATGACGTTCAAAATGTCGTTGAAGACCCGGTTCTAAGCCGTAAAGCATGGCACACTGCACTATTGAGTAGTCATCAGCTTTGCTCTGCCAGACGTTCATAACATCTGGTGTTGCTCCTGCAGCAGGCCTGGCACCCAACGGTGCTTCCAGGACGTAATTCTTCTATGCAGCAATGAGGATAATCCTCAAGTTACGGACCCAGTCCGTGTAATTGCTACCATCATCTTTCAACTTTGCTTTCTCAAGGAACGCATTAAAATTCAACGGAACAACAGCACGAGCCATCTATCTACAACAAACATAGATAAGCAAAATACTATCAGGTACTAAGTTCATGATAAATTTAAGTTCAATTAATCATATTACTTAAGAACTCCCACTCAGACAGACATCTCTCTAGTCATCTAAGTGATCACGTGATCCAAATCAACTAAACCATAACCGATCATCACGTGAGATGGAGTAGTTTTCAATGGTGAACATCATTATGTTGATCATATCTACTATATGATTCACGTTCGACTTTTCGGTCTCCGTGTTCCGAGGCCATATCTGCATATGCTAGGCTCGTCAAGTTTAACCTGAGTATTCTGCGTGTGCAAAATTGGCTTGCACCCGTTGTAGATGGTCGTTGAGCTTATCACACCCGATCATCACGTGGTGTCTGGGCACGACAAACTTTGGCAACGGTGCATACTCAGGGAGAACACTTCTTGATAATTTAGTGAGAGATCATCTTAAAATGCTACCGTCAATCAAAGCAAGATAAGATGCATAAAGGATAAACATCACATGCAATCAATATAAGTGATATGATATGGCCATCATCATCTTGTGCTTGTGATCTCCATCTCCGAAGCACCGTCATGATCACCATCGTCACTGACGCGACACCTTGATCTCCATCGTAGCATCGTTGTCGTCTCGCCTATCTTATGCTTCTACGACTATCGCTACCGCTTAGTGATAAAGTAAGGCATTACAGGGCGACTGCATTGCATACAATAAAGCGACAACCATATGGCTCCTGCCAGTTACCGATAACTCGGTTACAAAACATGATCATCTCATACAATAAAATATAGCATCATGTCTTGACCATATCACATCACAACATGCCCTGCAAAAACAAGTTAGATGTCCTCTACTTTGTTGTTGCAAATTTTACGTGGCTGCTATGGGCTTAGCAAGAACCGTTCTTACCTACGCATCAAAACCACAACGATAGTTTGTCAAGTTGGTGCTGTTTTAACCTTCGCAAGGACCAGGCGTAGCCACACTCGGTTCAACTAAAGTTGGAGAAACTGACACCCGCCAGCCACCTGTGTGCAAAGCACGTCGGTAGAACCAGTCTCGCGTAAGCGTACGCGTAATGTTGGTCCGGGCCGCTTCATCCAACAATACCGCCGAACCAAAGTATGACATGCTGGTAAGCAGTATGACTTATATCGCCCACAACTCACTTGTGTTCTACTCGTGCATATAACATCAACGCATAAAACCTAGGCTCGGATGCCACTGTCGGGTAACGTAGTAATTTCAAAAAAATTCCTACGCACACGCAAGATCATGGTGATGCATAGCAACGAGAGGGGAGAGTGTGTCCACGTACCCTCGTAGACCGTAAGCGGAAGCGTTATGACAACGCGGTTGATGTAGTCGTACGTCTTCACGATCTGACCGATCCGAGCACCGAACGTACGGCACCTCCGAGTTCAGCACACGTTCAGCTCGATGATGATCCCCGGACTCCGATCCAGCAGGGTGTCGGGGATGAGTTCCGCCAGCACGACGGCGTGGTGACGATGATGATGTTCTACCGATGCAGGGCTTCGCCTAAGCACCGCAACGATATGACCGAGGTGGAATATGGTGGAGGGTGGCACCGCACATGGCTAAGGAACGATCACGAAGATCAACTTGTGTGTTTTGGGGTGCCCCCCTGCCCCCGTATATAAAGGAGCAAGGGGGAGGCCGGCCGGCCCTAGGGGGCGCACCAAGGAGGGGGGAATCCTCCTCCTAGTGGGAGTAGGATTCCCCTTTCCTAGTCCCACTAGGAAGGAGGAAGGGGGGAGGAAAGAGAGGGAGAGGGAGAGGGAGAGGGAAAGAGGGGCCGCACCCCCTCCCTTGTCCAATTCGGACTCCCCATGGGGTGGGGCGCCACCTCCTGGGCTGCTGCCCTCTCTCTCCCCTCAGGCCCACTAAGGCCCAATACTTCCCCCGGGGGTTCCGGCAACCCCTCCAGCACTCCGGTTTTCTCTGAAATCACTCGGAACAATTCCGGTGTCCGAATATAGTCGTCCAATATATCAATCTTTATGTCTCGACCATTTCGAGACTCCTTGTCATGTCTGTGATCACATCCGGGACTCCGAACTCCTTCGGTACATCAAAACATATAAACTCATAATAAAATTGTCATCGTAACGTTAAGCGTGCGGACCCTACGGGTTCGAGAACTATGCAAACATGACCTAGAACTATTTCCGGTCAATAACCAATAGCGGAACCTGGATGCTCATATTGGCTCCTACATATTCTACGAAGATCTTTATCGGTCAAATCGCATAACAACATACGTTGTTCCCTTTGTCATCGGTATGTTACTTGTCCGAGATTCGATCGTCGGTATCTCAATACCTAGTTCAATCTCGTTACCGGCAAGTCTCTTTACTCGTTCCATAATACATCATCTCACAACTAACTTATTAGTTGCAATGCTTGCAAGGCTTTAAGTGATGTGCATTACCGAGAGGGCCCGGAGATACCTCTCCGACAATCGGAGTGACAAATCCTAATCTCGAAGTACGCCAACCCAACAAATACCTTCAGAGACACCTGTAGAGCACCTTTATAATCACCCAGTTACGTTGTGACGTTTGGTAGCACACAAAGTGTTCCTCCGGTAAACGGGAGTTGCATAATCTCATAGTCATAGGAACATGTATAAGTCATGAAGAAAGCAATAGCAGAAAACTAAATGATCAAGTGGTAAGCTAACGGAATGGGTCAAGTCAATCAGATCATTCTCCTAATGATGTGATCCCGTTAATCAAATGACAACACATGTCTATGGTCAGGAAACATAACCATCCTTGATCAACGAGCTAGTCAAGTAGAGGCATACTAGTGACACTCTTTGTCTATGTATTCACACAAGTATTATGTTTCCGGTTAATACAATTCTAGCATGAATAATAAACATTTATCATGATATAAGGAAATAAATAATAACTTTATTATTGCCTCTAGGGCATATTTCCTTCAATACGGGGGCAGGGGGGCACCCTAGAGACACAACAATTGATCGTTTGATCTTTTAGCCGTGTGCGGTGCCCCCCTCCACCATAGTCCACCTCGATAATACTGTAGTGGTGCTTAGGCGAAGCCCTGCGTCGGTAGAACATCATCATCGTCACCACGCCGTCATGCTGACGAAACTCTCCCTCAACACTCGGCTGGATCGGAGTTCGAGGGACGTCATCGGGCTGAACGTGTGCTGAACTCGGCACTACTAGGAAAAGGGCTATAGATGGAATGGCCACTAATGGCGCACCAGACATGTGGTGCGCCACTACTATATAGCAGTGGCGCACCATGTGCTGGTGCGCCATTAGTGTGAAAGACACTAATGGCGCACTAGACAAGTGGTGTGCCACTAGTAACATTTTTTTCCAAACATACTAATGGCACACCGGCTCACAGTGCGTCATTAGTACTTCTAACTAGTAATGGTGCACCGGCCGCACAGTGCGCCACTACTGTTGTTTTTTTATTCTTTTTTTTTGCAAAACTACTAATGGCGCACTGTGGCACAGTGCACCATTACTAGTTTAAACTAGTAATGGTGCACTGGGCCACGGTGCGCCATTAGTATATAGATTTTTTTTTGCAAAACTACTAATGGCGCACCACCTGCAGGTGTGCCATTAGTGACCAGGGTTACTAATGGCGCATTTGCTGGTGGTGCGCCATTAGTAACCTAGGACCAACAAGATATTTTGGACAGCCACACCTAACCACTCACTTTCCCCACTTCATTGTCTCCATCTCCTCCTCCAAGCTTGTCTCGGCTGCCTCCTCCTCCTCACCTCATTTGCACCATAGATTCATCCAAGTTAAGTGGTTAAATTACCTTTTTTTGATAGGTAAGTAAGGGGGGAAGCTATCTTTATGTTGTTCTCCCTCCAACAACGTGCACATGCACTTTTTATGGCGTAGCTAGATCTATGTATGTTCGTGGTGTTGCATATGTTTGTGGTGTTGCATATATGTTTGTGTTTGTAGGTACCGGTATTTGAAATGCGATAGTTGCCAATATTTTGCCGGAATGTTGTTTCATTTCTGTTTCAGCGAGAATTTTGGCATTATGCATTCTTTTTGGTCCTATTTTTAGGGAAAGTCATGCCAAATGTTTTCTTGGTTCTAAAATATCGTCTTACTCTACCCTGCAGGTGACCATGGTCTGCACGATGACCGAAGGCATCGTGAATAGGTTTTTGAGCTCCGCGAAGGCCGAGATGCTTCAAAAGAATGAGACGGAGATAAGATGTCCGTGTCGAAGATGCAAGCTGAAGAGCCTTATTGCAGACCCGGATTCCGGGCAGGTGCGGGACCACTTGCTCTTGCGTGGTTTCATGGATGGCTATCGCTGGCAAGGTGATGAAGATGACTATGAAGTTATCCATGGGGGCCGGGCAAGAAATGAGGAAGGGCAGCAAGACAACCACCGCGGCTCGGGCGGGCGAGAAGACGAAGAATCTCCAGGACATGATCACGACGGTGATGCTGTACACAGTCATCATATAGAAGATGTAGGACATGATGATGAGGAAGATGCTAGAGCAGACGAAGTGCATGATCATGAAGATGAAGATGCTGGCGGGGCAGACGACGATGGACCATCGATGGGCTAGGTGCAGGACCCTCATGTTCAAGAGCTGCTTCTCAAGCAGACGGATAACGCAAGAGCTGCCACCCGACAGAAAGCCAAGCTAGATCAACTGGAGATAGACGCAGTTACTCCATTGTATGAAGGATGCAGGCCCGAGGATACCCACCTGAAAGTAACGCTCATGGCTCTGGAGATGAAGGTAAACACAAAATGACCGACGCATGCTTCGACGAGAACATGACATTCTGGCGCGAACTTCTTCCCAGGGGGAACAAGTGCCCGACCAGTTTCGAGGAGGCGAAGAAAATCGTGTGTCCTCTAGATTTACTGCATGTGAAATACCATGTGTGCATGAACAATTGCATCATTTATCGGGACAAGCACGCGGAGTCTACCATATGTCTGGTGTGCGGCGTCACTCGATACAAGAAGAGGAAGAAAGCTCCTCGAAAAGTGGTGTGGTACTTTCCGATCACTCCTCGTCTACAGCAGTATTTCGCGGACCCTAAGGTAGCAAAGCTCCTGCGTTGGCACACGGATAGGGAGGAGAAGAAGCGAGAAGATGACGCAAATGATCCGGAGATAAATAAAAAAGACAAGATGCCGAGTCACCCTAGGGATGGGAGCCACTGGCAAGCGTTGAACTTCGAACACCCAGAATTTGGGAAGGATCCAAGGAACATCGTGCTGGGCGCGAGCACCGATGGAGTCAATCCGTTTGGTAGCCAGAGAAGCACACATAGCACCTGGCCTGTGTTTGTGTGGATGTACAACCTTCCCCCTGGTTGTGCATGAAGAGGAAGTACATTCACATGAGTATGCTAATTGAAGGTCCAAAACAACCAGGGAATGACATCAATTTGTATTTGGGGCTGCTGAAAGAGGAGCTAGACACGCTGTGGAAAACGCCAGCCAATACGTGGGACGCCACACAGAAAGAATATTTCCCTATGAGAGCCGCACTGCTCACGATGGTGCACGACTATCTCGGTTACGGATATGTCGCGGGGCAGGTGGTCCATGGATTTTCTGGATGCGTTAGGTGCATGGATGACACGATGTATCGCCAGCTAGATAGAGATCTCGGGTCTTCGAAAACCATGTTCATGGGACATCGAAGGTGGCTTCGCGATGATGACCCATGGAGGAAACGCAAGGATCTGTTCGATGGTGAAACCGAACCCCGAAGACGCCCGCGTACGAGGTGCGGCAAGGAAATAGACGAGCTATTGAAAAATTGGAAAGACTGCCCACTGCCGGGAAAGAAGCAAAAGGCGCCAGAGCCACTGCTGAAGCTATGGAAAACAAGGTCTGTTTTCTGGGACTTGCCGTACTGGAAGATCCACCGTGTGCCTCGCAGCCTTGATGTCATGCATATCACAAAGAATGTGTGCGAGAGTCTGCTTGATACACTGCTCAACATGACAGAGAGAACCAAAGATGGGCCAAAAGCAAGGGCAGACTTGAAATCAGTGGGCATCAGGGAGGAGCTTCACGCTAATGATGATGATGATGAGGCGAAGCAGGACACGGAAAGTCGTCGCAGAGGCAAAAAGGCCAAGAAGACCGGAAATGACTACCCTCCCGCGTGCTTCACTCTAAGTTAGGAGAAGATCGATCAGTTTTTCACCTGCCTCGTAGGAGTAAAACTTCCTTACGGTTACGCGGGGAAGATAAGCAGATACCTAGACCCAGCGAAGCAGAAGTTCAACGGGATGAAGTCTCACGACTGTCACGTGCTGATGACGCAGATACTTCTAGTTGCAATCCATGGAATCATGGACGC
>NW_021240446.1:5996-6419 GCF_002162155.2 Triticum dicoccoides | reverse complement strand
CACGTCCGTGAAACGCTATTTGGCCTATGCAACTTTTTCGAAGTCATCTCTCAGAAGTCGGTTGGCGTGAGGCAACTCCGAAGGCTACAAGAAGAGATCGTCGTGATACTATGCGAGCTTGAGATGTACTTCCCGCCCGCATTCTTCGACGTTATGGTGCATCTGCTGGTCCATATCGTGGAGGATATCATCCAACTCAGGCCGACATTCCTGCACAGCATGATGCCGTTCGAAAGGATGAATGGTGTCATCAAAGGATACGTTCGCAACATTTCACGCCCAGAGGGAAGCATAGCCAGGGGCTTTCTGACCAAAGAGTGCATCTCCTACTGCACAAATTATCTAGGCATCGAGAACCCCGTTGGTCTTCCCGTCAACAGGCACCTCGGCAGGCTCGTTGGATGGGGTCACCATGAGGGTCGC
>NW_021240446.1:0-2334 GCF_002162155.2 Triticum dicoccoides | reverse complement strand
CTTGATGGATGGATGTATGTATGTTCATGTTGTTTCCTAGGTTGTAAGATGCAGTTTAACATTTAAGATGTTTGTTTCCCCCGCAAAAGAAAAGATGGACTAGTTTAATACTATTTCCAAAGATGGTATCTGTTGAACTTCACTGTATACGCAGACATTTCTGATAAAATTTGTCTCTAGGAATGCATACATCAGTGTGTAGCTCTTTAAAACATCTGTAGTATAGTTCTCAATTATTGTTTGGCTGTGCATAGTTGTGACTCCTAGATATTCAATTAGAAAAAATGATTCATTGATTTGCCATTGCAGTTCTTTTTTTTGTTCGATGTTAAGTTATACTTGCTTGCCATTGTGGTCACTTGTTGACAATATCGTCCCTGCGATGCTGCTCTTATCTCATAGATACTCCTAGATGATAAATTATATCATGTGTTTGTTTGCCTGGGTATTTATACAGATCAGCGTTTAACTCACAATTGTGATTGGTTTATAGATTTGGCTTTGGCTCAAAGGAAGGACAAGCTGTCAGGTACACTAGTACAATTGTGCTCTAGATAGTACTTTTTTTGTTATATGAATTGCTAGCTTCTTTGCATATAGGCATGTGAACCCAAACCCTACCCCCTTTCTTTATGAATCCTAGTTGCTTATGCAAGTCTGTAAAGGATGCAGACTATACTAGAAACAACAGAAACTTAAAACTTTAGATCAGTGCACACTAGTTTTCAGTGAAAAAACAAGACAGAAAAGTGGAGCAGGAATTTGGCACTAACTGTTTTCCACTGATCCCAAAATGAGTTTAAGAGTGTAGTCTAGCAATCATCTGCTACCGTAACCATATGATATTGGTAGGTGTAGATGTGAGTGAGGGGATTGATGTCCAGATGTGAGAATGTGACTAGCTAGGCAACAAATTCTGCTAGCCGAACTGAACAAGGATATGTCATTCTGGTTTTATCTAGGATATGAGAGTGGTGATATTCAGAGTACTCTAGTACAATACTCCTATTTGTTTTCTGAAGATATCTCTTTGTTGTACCACAGTTATCCGTCTGGATTTTCTTCTTCTTAAAAGCTTCAACTTCAAAGTATAGTTTTACAAGCTTCTGCAACTTTTTCTTAAAAGCTCCAGCTATACATTTTATCACTTGTTCTTTTCTCTCAGAATATGGAACCTATTTGTGTAATCTGACCTATCTCTCCTTGATTTTGATGTTGTAGCTAGAACCGCCAGGAATGCTCAGTATATATCAATGTGTGCATGTTTTGAAATATTAGTGTAAGAAAATAGTACTGACTACAAAATATTACCACTGGCCTTTTAAGGTCCATTGTATCTAGAAGTAATAATACGTACTCGTTATTTATCATATATGTTACTACATCAAATCTTATTGATGTTAAAGTTGTCACTTCTGTATTTCACTACTGTCTCGAAAGTATGTGGATCTATTTATTTCTTAGCCCTTGCTACGTAAAGTTTAGGTTTTGGTAGGCTCCTAGAAATCTTCCTTTGCATGAAAAATTCATACACATGGAACATCAACTTTATTAACAATTTTTTTCCCTCCTGTAGTATGTTTCTGATTGAAAAAGATTACTCTTCATCAACAGCTTACTGAAGAAGATCCATCAAATACAAACTTGGTATAAATAAAATTAGTATGCTTTCTGTTCTACCTTAGTATATTGTCACTTAGCATGGCAGATTAATCTGCCCTATGTATGCGTTTAATTATATTCATGGTTGCTTTATGTGTTTGTTGATTATGCAGGTTCCCTGGCTAGGCCTCTGGGTGAGTGCATCGTCGGCTCCTGCTGCAGCTGCTGCTCCTGCTGCTTCCAAGGTTTGCTCCTACATGTCCCTTTGAGAGTTTGAGCACTTCAACTGTGGCTTTATTTGTCCCTTGAAGGCTTTTATTGTTACGTTAATAACTTCTATAGTGGCTGCAGCATGTGCTATAAATCCAGATTGTACTTTAGTTCCAGATTTCTATGCATGCCACCTTGTTATACTTTAGTTAGGTTAGTTTAGTTACAGATGTCTGAAATATACTCTACTTATTGTTCAGGGTTGATTGCAAATTAGTTTTGGTGCCTCCAGTGGAGTAGAGTGTGGAGAGCCAAGAAGCTTTATCTCTTTAAATTCAGTTAATTTGCTTACTGAAATTAGGTTGTTGCCTTGATACAGTATTGTACAGTGGCTATGCCTCTGAAAATTTTATTTGATTGTGAGAGGATTTGATTTTGAAATGTAGGCATATGGTACTGAACTATAGTACTGCTGTTGTATATAAATGGGCTGCGGTAGAACTATTCTTCATCTTTACAGTG
>NW_021240445.1:0-578 GCF_002162155.2 Triticum dicoccoides | reverse complement strand
CGATCGAAAATATTTTTTCCCTATCCTATTTTTAGGTCCCAAGGAGTGTTTTGAGACATTCGCCATCATAGTGTTTTTTTGTCGCACATTTTCAGAGTGTGCTCCTCCCTTGATTACGTGCCGCGTCGTGATTTTGTTAGTGTTCTAGGCTCGCGTCTCTAGCACGGTCTAGCCTAGGACCAGCACAGTACTGTCGTTGAGCGTTTATTCAACTTTGCATCTCTGAATTGATTATTGCTGACCCTTTTTGCTACCATATTATAAGCCTTCCCAGGTCCACATACATCTACGTCTTGCGTTTGACTCTCCCTGGTAATCGCTTTATCCAAGCTTTGAGAGTTTTGACTACAACGGTTGCCAATCACCTCCTGCTACTGGGTAAGAACTGGTAAGAATTTGAGATTTGCTTGACGGGTTTGTGATACACCACCACCTATTCCTAGTAGTCTATAGGATCATATTCTTGTTTGTTTCTATTTGCTTCTAACCATGGCAGGATCACAAGCCGATGAGACTGATTGGGAGAACCTGACAAACAAACAGCTACATGATAAATTTCAGCAAATGATGAGTGTACA
>NW_021240444.1:0-678 GCF_002162155.2 Triticum dicoccoides | reverse complement strand
AAAGGAGGTTTTTTTGTGAAGGACCTCCCAAATAATTGTTGCAAAATTGGACCAAATCAATTTTCTAAAATACTAGGACATATATAATGCACAATTGACCAAATGGTTGGGTGAAAAAAGTTTTGATCCACCTCTGGTGAAAAAGACAAATTGCCGTCGATTCAGTTGGAAACGGGTCAAATTTGAACTGTAGCTGCCTCATAGTTTGCTCTTTATTTTTTCCAAAAATCATTTCTAGGTACATAAGTATCTATTTAATCAGAGAAACACCAAAAGTTTTCCAAGATTCAACCACTATCTAGGAACGGTCAAGCCCGCCGTTTTGACGGCATTTTGAAACAGGCATAAAAAATTCAAAAAAAATCAAAAAATTGGAAAACCTTCGCATTGTGTCATTATATGTGACCAAGTTTTCAGGAAAAATAATAAACTTGTAATACGGTAATTATTTTAAAAAAGTGTTCTCGGAAATGAGCTATCATGCGTGAAGATTCATGGCTTTCAAGCCAAATGATCAATCTTATGGCCACGTTCATGGCATAGTTTGTTCAAATGATCTCATATTGTGCACAAGGGTGCATATTGGAATAGCAAACAATGTTGCCTAAGGAAGTTTTCATTTTCGTTGGATGAAAAAACCATTTTTCATTTTTCGAGTGCCTGAAAGGAGTTTTTTTT
>NW_021240443.1:0-946 GCF_002162155.2 Triticum dicoccoides | reverse complement strand
GAATTTGAAAACATTTCAGATTTCCAAGAAGTTCACAAATTTTCAAAAATTATGAACTTGAAAAGGTTCATCAGTTTTGAAAAACAAATCACGATCTCGAAAGAAGACCATTGCATCCGTGACATGGGCCATCCAGTATTCGCCTCCGGTTGCTTCCTCGCTCACCTGTCTCTGGTTAGCTTTTTTCGCTTGTCTTTTCATGATGTTGGTGAACTCAATAATTGTTGGCAGGTTTTAAAAATATATTGGTCAACTCAAGAAAAATTTCAATTTATTTTAGCGAATTTATATAATTTTTAATATTTAAAAACAAATGAGCATAAGTTATAGTAAAGTTAATGGGTTGGAAAGAAATCACAAATTTTAATAAATGATTGAATTTTATAAAAACAACATAAATATGAAAATATATTTCACCAATTTTTTAAATGTGCGTGAATTTTTAAAAAATATTTATATTTAACTAAACTAGGTAAAAGGAGAAAATGAAGGAAAACATGAAAAAATCTGCATAAGCACAAAGAAAATGAAAAAAACAACACCCAGACTAGATTCTACGTTTTGGAAGCTTACCAACAACGGGATGAAGCTTCCCGCTCGGCTTATCTGGGCCTATCCTTGAGCGGGATGCTAGAACCGGGTATGTGAAACTTATCGCCCTATTCGGCCGCTAGGTAATTCCGACTCACCAACTCTCACTGCCCTCAAAAGTTTCACAATTTTTTAAAATGTTTGCGATTTTACAAATGTTCATGAATTTGAAAATATTTAAAAAATATAAAAAGTGTTAAATTTTAGAAAAATTTCATGAATTTAAAAATATTTGCTAATATAAAAATATGTTCACGGATTTAAAAATCACGGTCTTGAAAAATGTTAATGGACTTCAACATGTTCAAATTTTTTAGAAATATTCACCAAGATTAAAAGTGTCCATGATTTTTTT
>NW_021240442.1:0-1134 GCF_002162155.2 Triticum dicoccoides | reverse complement strand
ATGATCAGCGGGCATAAATAAGGAAAAAGAGTGGCGTCATTAGCGGGAATAAAATATGGAAAGAGAGATAAATCAAGATGCAGCCCAGTCAAAAAATATAACGTGTAACCGAGATTAGGCAAAAATAAGCATCTCCATATGGGTCAAACTCCCAACGTTCTACGTCAAGGCCCAAGGCTGCAACCAACAGAACTAATGCATGAGGATGCAAACAAAAGGTTTGTTTCTTTATAAATTAGTACCACCTCGCTCCTTTGCAATCCGTTCTACCAATTTATATATGTTTCCGATTCAAAATCAATAAGCACACCTAAGAAAAGAAGGAGAGAACACACCTTGCAGAGGTTATTACGTGGGCATAAATAAGGAAGAAGAGTTCCTTTAAAAAAGAAGGAGATAATAATATGTTGCAAAGGAATTATATACGAGGGCATGATACATAAATAAGGAAGGAGAGTTTGACACAAAGCAATTACCCAGACATGACATGCAATTAACTCAAATAGCTCTGGAGATGGCCTAATGAACCCTTTTAGCGAGATTTTTTTCAAGACAACTTACAAATAATGCCTTTAAGATTTGAATATAAGGGGCCTTTATCAAAAGCATTGTATCTGTAGCATACTTCTTAATGTACAATTGGAAACAGACTTCCTTGCCTGCGAGCATTGGTACGCTCCGCAACGCATCTGGGGACAAAACCACGTAAATCTCTCCTCATCCTAATTAATTTCTCTCCCCGGTGAATCCAAGGGTGGACCCACACTAACTAATCACCCCTCCCTAATTCAATCATGGGGCCCACACTAACTAATCTCACCCACCTGAATTCGCGTAAATTAGCCACGCCCGTACAATTGATATGAATTATTACTAGACCTCGGTGCGCGCCTTCCTGCCATTGCCGGGTGGCATCATTCAGATGTTGTTGGGCCTTTCGGTCGATACACCATTATATCTCCCGTTGCAACGCACGGACGTATGTGCTAGTATAATAGTATGTGTGTAGATTGAACCTCTGTGCTTGTAATCATGTCTAAGTTGGACTCTAGTCTACTACTAATTTAGACCGCTGCATGATTCCTTTCCTGATCTGAGTCCACTTTACGTACGTATGTTTGGTTAATTTCAGCC
>NW_021240441.1:0-619 GCF_002162155.2 Triticum dicoccoides | reverse complement strand
GTTCGGGCTAACGGGTGCTGGGTGGAGATGGGCGCAATGGGTGTCCAGCACCCGTTCGTTCGAGTGCACGCCAGTGCGGGCGGACCCGGCAGGGGGGGCGGTGCAGGGGGAGGCCGGTGGCCACGGCGCCGGCCAGGCGGCCGGGGCGGCAAGGAAGCAGCACAGGCGAGGCCACGGCGACCTGGGGAGGTAGCGGCACGGCGGGTGCGGTGGGTAGAGGAGGCAGCAGCAGCCGTGGAGCAGGGGCACGGGGCGTGGGATGGTCGAGGGAGCGGGGCGAGGAGGCCGTGAGCAGGAGCGGGCAGAGCACCGTCTCGGGCGCGGGCGTCCGGCAGCGATGGCCGTGGGCGCGGGTGGGCGCGCACGGGCGCGTGCAGGGGGGTGCCCATCCAGTCGCGGTGCGGGGAGAAGGTCGCGGCCGTGAGCGCGCGGTATGGGGGTCATCCGAAGCGCGTGGTGAGCGCGTGCGGCAGGAGGAAGAGCAGCAAGACCGGGGCACGCGGTGCGCGGCACCGTGGTTCGAGCACGCGGGCGGGAGGAGGAGAGGACGGTGCCTCACCGACGTTGCAGAGACGAGGGTCGGCGAGGCTTGATGGAGCCTTTGGGGAGGAGGACGGGG
>NW_021240440.1:38262-49900 GCF_002162155.2 Triticum dicoccoides | reverse complement strand
ACATTCCGAGTGGAGAGAAATCCTCCCACTCGGGGCTTAGCTATGACCCCGTAATCGCCTAAGTTAAAAACATTCCGAGGGGAGAGCAATCCTCCCACTCGGGGGCTTAGCTACGACCCCGTAATCGCCTAAGTTAAAAACATTCCGAGTGGAGAGCAATCCTCCCACTCAGGGGCTTAGCTTCGACCCTGTAATCGCCTAAGTTAAAAACATTCGGAGTGTGTCGCGACCGGTTTTCCGGGTAATAAATTTCCAGAAGAGACCGTCGCGCTCATCAGCCCCAGGATTACTGTTAGCTGATGAGGCTCCAACTTGATACAGAAATTCCAAGCAAAAAAAAATATGTAGTACAAGGCCATTCTGGCCTATGAGTACAACAAATGGTTTCTAGTGGTTGATGGCGGAAGCGGTTTGAGGATCATCAGTGTCTATGGGACTCCAATTCCCACAGGAACAGCTGACCAGGTTAACTCCTATCTTCGCGAGGCTGCTATCTCCATTGAGTGGGTTCCGGGGCTAGCATCGCGTCGCTCCTCTCCGTGAAAAAAAAATCTGGCCAAGACAATAGCCAGGGACAAGCCAGTGAGTACTTTGAATGTACTCGCAAACATTATGAACACAGGTATAATATAACAATAATGTGCCAAAAATATTTTTTTATTGCTCATGACGTCAGTCACAATAGATAAATGAAACTCTGATGCGTGCAAGCAAGTCATTTATAAAACTGCAATAACATGGTTGTATAAAAACTTATGAAAACAAATAACAAGTAATGCCACAGTCGGGCGTCTGAACGACGCCACATAAAGGGCTTTAAAAGAAATGCCACAGTCGGGCGTCTGAGCGACACCACATAAAGGGCTTTAAAAGAAATGCCACAGTCGGGCGTCTGAGCGACGCCACATAAAGGGCTTTAAAAGAAATGCCACAGTCGGGCGTCTGAGCGACGCCACATAAAGGGCTTTAAAAGAAATGCCACAGTCGGGCGTCTGAGCGACACCTCATAAAGGGCTTTAAAAGAAATGCCACAGTCGGGCGTCTGAGCGACACCACATAAAGGGCTTTAAAAGAAATAATCATAATGAATATCCCGGAGGTAGAACCATCCCAGAGATACTCGGTAATAATATCACGGGTTAGTCAATAATAATAATAATCATAGATATCACAAGTCACGAGTAGTAATTCCATTTCTGGTTAACCGTTTCACCTTCGAAGACCGACACTAAGACCGACACCTGACCCATCCCAGACTATAGTCCTTAACCATGGACATGGCTATTCGAATAGGTTTATTCTCTGCAGAGGGTGTACTCTTTACCCACGAGTAACGGATTTGTTTAGTCCATCGGGACTAATTCCGTCTACGGTCTTTTTGTTGAAAACACACCTAACTTGCACACACCAGCTTATCACACACGTGCCTGGAATCACCCACGACACCTGTTAAGCAAACTCTAAGTGGGGAGGCTACAACCTCGTGTAGCATGGGATCAAATTTATATCGCGCGCTCTAAGGGGTGGCCTCCCCTCTCGGTCCCAACCGGAAACACCCATGCTCCCGGACCAGGTGGCCTGCCTACCAGTTACAACCGGTATCTTCCACCATGGCCTCTCTGTACGGTGTGTGCTAGAAAGAGGTTGACAACTTACTGAACCGTACTCTACTTGCTGTAGGGACGAGTGGTAGTACGAAACAAGTATGGGGGTTACTGGAACAAGACTCGATCTACGGTTGACTCAGGAGGTTCATGTATTCCCTGCATGATTAGTATAACAAATATATATCATCAAACAGAGTCACCACTCATATCACCTTACCATGCCATACCAGACAGAACCGTCCCGACGGAGACCGGCGACACTCATACCTACCCAAGGCAGAGGTTTTCCCCGGGTTCCTGCCGGTATGCATGTAAAGCTCATGAGGGTGATTATCATCACAAGTGTGTCCCTTACCAACAGCATGGAAATCAGTAACATGCACCCATGCATATGATCATATCACATGAAATAACAAGTCCTTCGAAATGCGGTGGAGTTATAAATGCATCAATGATCACTCCTAAATATTATGCCGGGGTTCAGCATGCTTGTCTTCAATGTGTGGAAGGGCAGGGTGCTCTCCAAACTTTTGAAAGTTTCTTCTCTCTCCCAAAATCCTATTTTAAAATATATTTGAATTAACACATATTTCAAAGACAGAACCAAAAAGTTGTTTGAAAATTTTTCAAATAAATCTTAAAATAAACTAGACCAAATTTGAGGAAGGTAGGAAAAAGAATCAACTCATTTGGAGTTATATTTAAAAAGTTATAGCCAGTCAAAGATTTGGTCAAATCTGTTATTTAAAATTAAAACAGAAAAGAAAACGGTTCGGAAGGGAATACGTTTTCGGAGCGGGGAAAGCATACTGGGGAAAATACGCCTTCACTTAACCGACGTGGATAGGCGCAGGGTCACTGACAGTGGGTCCAAGGGGCCCACTGGTCAGGTTTGACCAGTCCGCCCTCCTCCTTCTTCCTCTGTCCCGAGCGGAGGCGGGACTCCGGCGACCAACGCTGGCGAGCGGCGGCTCCTCGCGGCCTCTGGAGGGCGGGGATGGATCCGCACGGATGGGGCGTTTCTCCCGGTGGTCGAGGGGTCGACAGTGGTGGAAGAAGTCGTCGGCGGTGAGCTTCGCGGCGGAGGGAGGTTTCGGTGCAAAGTGGTTTCGGGGCGGCGGTGGTTCTCGATCGAAATGGAGTAGGGGGAAGGTTTACGGGAGGATGAGGGGGTTCTTGGTGGAGAGAACGAAGAGTGGGAGGCCCTGGTGGTGCCGAATTGGCCGGGGCAGTGGTGGCGGCCGTGGTTGCCGGAGATGAGGAAGACGACGTTTCCCGGACGATTGCAGGCTATGGGGGTGCCATGGGGGTAGCCTGAGGGTGCGTCCGTGCTCAGAGGGGCTCGGGGTCCCTTTTTATAGCGTGGCCATGTCGGTTTGCGGCGGCCGGGGATAAGCTTGCCGGCGAACCGCCCTACTGTGGCTTGCAGGGCAACGTGGCGCGGCTGGGGATGACGGCAAGAGCTAGTGGACGAGAGGGCACTGCTCCAGGGGCCAGGTGGCGAGCCGGGGTGGCTTGGGCGGCGCGGCACGGCGCAGGGCTGTCGGGCGGCGGCGGCGGCTAGCTCTTGGCCTGCCGGGCGCGGCGGGGGCTGCTTGGCGCGTTGCTGCGAGGAGGGGAGCGCGTGGCGTGGTGCTGCAGAGCGAGCCAAAGCCGTGGGGCCGGCGTGTCGGATCGGGTGCGTGGCTGCAATACGCGCGCTCTGCTCGCGCTCCGGGTGTGCACGGGACGTGTTCGACACTATGTCGGAGCACGCTAGAGGTCGCGGTCGAGGCTGGCAATTAACAGACCTAGGTTAGGGGGAACGGGGAGCCTAGTGGACATGCTGGTTTGATCAAAGGTGCAAGTTCACAGCGCAATGCCACAATCATGCCAGAACTGGTCATGCTCTCCAGGTGTTTGGCAAAATGCCACATGCACTTAGGCAGGTCTTGGGGTGGCCAAAAACTCCAGATGGGGGTCTCTTTAGATGCAAAAGAGAGTGGTGTGGTTAGTTGGACAAAAGGGGAAACTTGCTAGTGCAAGTTTTACAAAACTCCAATTCTGGATAGGAAATAAATGACATTATTTCATGAACCATAAATGATCCAAAAGGTGCATGCTCTTGGACTTAAGGGTTTAACATGGGGGACTACAAGTAGGAGAAATAATCAAGGGTATAGGAGCAACTAAAATGGTGGTTGCTGTACAAATCCTCAAATTGGACCAGAATGGAAATGAGGTTGATCCACTCAAATTTTTAAGAGAACATAAATAGGTTTTTGCACAAAGTGAAATAATATGCTCCTACTGACCTCCCTTAATTTTGGTAGAAGTTTTAAAGAAATATTTAAATAGGTTGTAGTGCAAAATGCACTCTGGACCAGAGAAGAAAAAATGAGTGTAGGGCTCAAATTATTTTATGAATGAAATATATTTTTGCATAAAAGTTATTTAAAATCATCACATGACATCTCCAAATTTTTGTGGAAATTTTAAGTGAGTCCATCAAATGGTTGTAGTTCAAATATGGTCAATTAACCTTGACAACCATTTCCCAGAAAATAAAGATCAAGCCACTTAATTATTTAATTAATTACACTGATAACAGCAAAGTTTTTCTTGAGAGGTTAAACAAGTCCAACAACATAATTGAGAAGTTTTCTCTCTGGGAAAAACTCATCATAACATGGAAGGAAATGATTTTTAAAAAAAAATCAAAATGGAGCTCAGAAATCCAAAGTTTTAATTCCTGGCAAAATTTTAAATAAAACCAGGCCAAATTTTTGGGGTGTCACAGATACTACCCCCCTTAAGAAAAATCTCGTCCTCGAGATTTGTTAAAAGCTGTTTTAAGAAAACTATACGCAATAAAAAGTGGCTACAGTGAGAGGGCAATAAGTGGTGAAAAACCACAGTGTGAAAACCGGGGCTGCGCGGAAAAGTCTACGGTTCGGGACAAAACCGGGTGATCTCTATGTTGGATAAAAATTTAGAATAATCTTCTAAATTTAAATATACGCTGGTCGTACCCGAGAGCACAGTGCTCTCTCTGGCCGACAGGTGGACCCGGGGCCCACTGTCAGCCTCTTCTTCTCCCACTGGCTCTTCCTTCTACCTCTGGCTCTCTCTTCCTCCTCTCTCCCGCGCGCTTTCTCGTGATTTCTCCACCGGCGATGCCTAATGCGTAGGGCATCTAGGCCGTACCGTGGTAGTGCGCGGCGTGCCAGCTGCCGGTGCAGCGTGCACTCACCTCGCGGGCCAGCATGCTGTCGGAACTGCTCGCGGATTTGACTCCGAACACTGGCGATCGGCGACGATCGGCGTTGGTGGACTTCGCCCACCGTACACCGAGCTCGAGCTATAAAAATGGCCGGGGTGCCTCTCTCTTCTTCCTCACATCTGGCCTCACTTCTCCTCCTCCTTTCTTCATTACTGCTTACAGAAGCTCGGTCGAGGCTCTAATGGCGGAGGCGATGCCGGACTGGTTTGTGATCCTGATATGCGGAGGGTTGGCGACGCTGCTGGGGCTCTCTGTGCTCCTGTGCGCGATGATTTTCGACGAGTATTGCGATGCTGCGGCTCGGGTGTTGGCTCTCCGCGGTGGTGGTGATCATGAGGAGTAGATGAAGCATGCCGGGTGCTTACTATTGTTAGGGGGTGATTAACTGGATGTAACACCGTTGCAAAGTTTTGCAACTAGTGTATGTGTCCGAATGATTATGGTTGTGAGTCTGCTGTGTGGTGCTGTGTGAAATTAATCCGCGTCGTGAGAAGGGGCAGGTGTGGCAACT
This sequence comes from Triticum dicoccoides, assembly GCF_002162155.2. Lineage (NCBI taxonomy): Eukaryota > Viridiplantae > Streptophyta > Magnoliopsida > Poales > Poaceae > Triticum > Triticum dicoccoides. Next base: position 44,520 of record NW_021240440.1, on the reverse strand, counting down.
CAGGGAAAAGAAATCTCGCTCCAGGATTTCGCGAGGGAAAAACAGTTAATTTAAAGGAGCATAAACCACAACAAAAACTACACACATAAGTAGAAGCCAAATAATTTATTTGTCGTACAAACTCAGGGTATCACGCATAAGTCACATAAATAAATGCTGCAAGGAACAAATACAATAGTGACGTCTAAAATGAAAACGGTAACTGGACGGGGTCCTGATAAAATGTCTCTGGTAAAGGAATACACTCCTCTTCTATTGGAGGAAGTGGATTGACCAGTCGGTGTATGCGTCTCTCCGTGTCGGGTCTCAGTGGTCTGCCGATGGCAACCTGAGGATTTAAATCTGCGAGGCTCTGGAGATAATCCATCACTCGCTGGTTTAAATGCTCTTGAGCTATGATGTACTGGATAAGGTTTGCCAGAACTGGGTCTCTCTCAATCCGTCCACCGGGAAAAGACGTTACTTCTCCGGGTGCTGCACGACTCGGAAAGTAATAGTATCCTCGTTCGCGGGCATAGGGTACTGCGGATCGAAGACGAGCAATCGCTTCTTTCGCAGCAGCCTCTATGGCCAAGTGTGGGGTTGGCATAGATTTCCCCACGAAGGAAACTTCTATTGGATCTTGGTTGGGGTCTACAGGGGGAATGTGTACTGCTGCCCAATATTCCGAGGTGGATGGGGTGATCCTCGATTTGAACAGCTCGTACTGGGGTGGCTGGGTAGAACCCATGGTACTACGGGTAAAATCCCACAATAATTTGACAAAGCTACCTGGGGTTGCATCTGGGGTCCTCAGATGAATGCTGGGGTTCGGCATGACAGGATGAAGTGTGAGTGTTGTGCGCAAAGTGAGGTTTGCTGGGGTAAGGTCACAAGGTGGCCTTTATATAGCAATGGAGCCGGATCGTTTTACCATGGTGAAAGGTAATAAATCTGCCAGCTTAGCTCCAAAGGTCGGTTCAGTGTCAGAGATACACATATCTCATAAAGAGACGTGTTACTGTGGTTGTTGTCGGGCTGGTTTTGGTAGTTGTGCCGGGAAGAATATGCAGCTATGCGCTGACTAAACAGGCAAGGCTATTATTAAAACAGAGGCACAAAGACAGGCTGCGTTAATATGCGCGGTCGCATGATTACAAAGCGATGATACATTGAAACTTGGTGCTACTCATACTGCTTAGTCTACTTCGTTTATGTCTAAACGGGCATGCCTGGTGGATGCCGAGGCTTCTCCACGTGTCTCTCTGCCGGGATTAGTCGGAGCTGGCAGAGGAACTGCAGGGTCGGGGTAGTGAGAATGACCATTGCGGGGATTGTTGGCCACAACCCCGTTGGAGTGTGCTCCCAAAATGCGACGAAGCACCTCTGGGGTTATCGCAGCACCTTGGCCGATGGTTGGGGCAGATCTCGGGGTCTCAATTGGTTGTCCAAACAGCACGACTGGGTTGTCGGTGTTGGGCTCGTTTTCTTCTCTTGCCGGGGCTCAACGAACCAGCTCTCCACGAGCTACGATTAGATCAATAGTGATCTGGTCGAACAGCGCCTCTAGTGCACTTACATAGCGCACTAGGTGCAACAATGCGGGGTCCGTCTCGTGATCTCCATTGGAAACATGGGGTGGTCTACCATACCCTTCACGTCTGGGATAGTAGTGGAACGAGCGATAGTTAACTCTGGGCGACAAGTGCCTGAGATGAACTATAGCCTCTCGAGCGGCTAGCTGGATGGCTTGTGGCTCAAAGGAAGTTGTCCTTCCGGTGAACCGGTAGGGACGCTCGGGTGCTAGACTCCTACCGTAAATGTGCACAGTGGCCCAGAATTGGCGGTCTTCGCCGCTCATGGGTCCTTGATACACAACATATTCTGGTGGCTCCTCTAACGCGTAGGCACGACGGGTGAGGTTTGCGAGGATGGTCACAAAACCTCCAAGGTTGGTTGTTGTGGTTTCGTTGTGCACTATAGGTCCAGGCATTGTGGCTCGGTTTGGGGGTAGCGGCTGTGCTGTGCTGGTTTGGGGCGAGCGCGTCCCTTTTTATAAGAAAAAGGGGACGGAGTCTTCCTTCGCACGCTTGCGAGAAAGGACTATTTAGGGGCCAGTCACTGGCGCATGAGTGACAGGTTAGGTTGATAGGTTGGGCACCGACTGCCAAAAGGTTTTGGCTCACTTTGTGGTTATCTTGCACGAGAAGCTTGGCTGGGGTTTGGTTAAGGTCTGGTGGGTTGATTTGCCTGAGTTTATTGACCGGGCTAAGATAGGATTAGCCAATGGTCAGCCTGGCTCTGGTACCAAGTCTGTCGCGACCGGTTTTCCGGGTAATAAATTTCCAGAAGAGACCGTCGCGCTCATCAGCCCCAGGATTACTATTAGCTGATGAGGCTCCAACTTGATACAGAAATTCCAAGCAAAAAAAAATGTAGTACAAGGCCATTCTGGCCTATGAGTACAACAAATGGTTTCTAGTGGTTGATGGCGGAAGCGGTTTGAGGATCATCAGTGTCTATGGGACTCCAATTCCCACAGGAACAGCTGACCAGGTTAACTCCTATCTTCGCGAGGCTGCTATCTCCATTGAGTGGGTTCCGGGGCTAGCATCGCGTCGCTCCTCTCCGTGCAAAAAAAATCTGGCCAAGACAATAGCCAGGGACAAGCCAGTGAGTACTTTGAATGTACTCGCAAACATTATGAACACAGGTATAATATAACAATAATGTGCCAAAAATATTTTTTATTGCTCATGACGTCAGTCACAATAGATAAATGAAACTCTGATGCGTGCAAGCAAGTCATTTATAAAACTGCAATAACATGGTTGTATAAAAACTTATGAAAACAAATAACAAGTAATGCCACAGTCGGGCGTCTGAACGACGCCACATAAAGGGCTTTAAAAGAAATGCCACAGTGGGGCGTCTGAGCGACACCACATAAAGGGCTTTAAAAGAAATGCCACAGTCGGGCGTCTGAGCGACGCCACATAAAGGGCTTTAAAAGAAATGCCACAGTCGGGCGTCTGAGCGACACCTCATAAAGGGCTTTAAAAGAAATGCCACAGTCGGGCGTCTGAGCGACACCACATAAAGGGCTTTAAAAGAAATAATCATAATGAATATCCCGGAGGTAGAACCATCCCAGAGATACTCGGTAATAATATCACGGGTTAGTCAATAATAATAATAATCATAGATATCACAAGTCACGAGTAGTAATTCCATTTCTGGTTAACCGTTTCACCTCCGAAGACCGACACTAAGACCGACACCTGACCCATCCCAGACTGTAATCCTTAACCATGGACACGGCTATTCGAATAGGTTTATTCTCTGCAGAGGGTGTACTCTTTACCCACGAGTAACGGAATTCTTTAGTCCATCGGGACTAATTCCGTCTACGGTCTTTTTGTTGAAAACACACCTAACTTGCACACACCAGCTTATCACACACGTGCCTGGAATCACCCACGACACATGTTAAGCAAACTCTAAGTGGGGACGCTACAACCTCGCGTAGCATGGGATCAAATTTATATCGCGCGCTCTAAGGGGTGGCCTCCCCTCTCGGTCCCAACCGGAAACACCCATGCTCCCGGACCAGGTGGCCTGCCTACCAGTTACAACCGGTATCTTCCACCATGGCCTCTCTGTACGGTGTGTGCTAGAAAGAGGTTGACAACTTACTGAACCGTACTCTACTTGTTGTAGGGACGAGTGGTAGTACGAAACAAGTATGGGGGTTACTGGAACAAGACTCGATCTACGGTCGACTCAGGAGGTTCAAGTATTCCCTGCATGATTAGTATAACAAATATATATCATCAAACAGAGTCACCACTCATATCACCTTACCATGCCATACCAGACAGAACCGTCCCGACGGAGACCGGCGACACTCATACCTACCCAAGGCAGAGGTTTTCCCCGGGTTCCTGCCGGTATGCATGTAAAGCTCATGAGGGTGATTATCATCACAAGTGTGTCCATTACCAACAGCATGGAAATCAGTAACATGCACCCATGCATATGATCATACACATGAAATAACAAGTCCTTCGAAATGCGGTGGAGTTATAAATGCATCAATGATCACTCCTAAATATTATGCCGGGGTTCAGCATGCTTGCCTTCAATGTGTGGAAGGGCAGGGTGCTCTCCAAACTTTTGAAAGTTTCTTCTCTCTCCCAAAATCCTATTTTAAAATATATTTGAATTAACACATATTTCAAAGACAGAACCAAAAAGTTGTTTGAAAATTTTTCAAATAAATCTTAAAATAAACTAGACCAAATTTGAGGAAGGTAGGAAAAAGAATCAACTCATTTGCAGTTATATTTAAAAAGTTATAGCCAGTCAAAGATTTGGTCAAATCTGTTTTTAAAATTAAAACAGAAAAGAAAACGGTTCGGAAGGGAATACGTTTTCGGAGCGGGGAAAGCGTACTGGGGAAAATACGCCTTCACTTAACCGACGTGGATAGGCGCAGGGTCACTGACAGTGGGTCCAAGGGGCCCACTGGTCAGGTTTGACCAGTCCGCCCTCCTCCTTCTTCCTCTGTCCCGAGCGGAGGCGGGACTCCGGCGACCAACGCCGGCGAGCGGCGGCTCCTCGCGGCCTCTGGAGGCCGGGGATGGATCCGCACGGATGGGGCGTTTCTCCCGGTGGTCGAGGGGTCGACAGTGGTGGAAGAAGTCGTCGGCGGTGAGCTTCGCGGCGGAGGGAGGTTTCGGTGCAAAGTGGTTTCGGGGCGGCGGTGGTTCTCGATCGAAATGGAGTAGGGGAAGGTTTACGGGAGGATGAGGGGGTTCTTGGTGGAGAGAACGAAGAGTGGGAGGCCCTGGTGGTGCCGAATTGGCCGGGGCAGTGGTGGCGGCCGTGGTTGCCGGAGATGAGGAAGACGACGTTTCCCGGACGATTGCGGGCTATGGGGGTGCCATGGGGGTAGCCTGAGGGTGCGTCCGTGCTCAGAGGGGCTCGGGGTCCCTTTTTATAGCGTGGCCATGTCGGTTTGCGGCGGCCGGGGATAAGCTTGCCGGCGAACCGCCCTACTGTGGCTTGCAGGGCAACGTGGCGCGGCTGGGGATGAGGGCAAGAGCTAGTGGACGAGAGGGCACTGCTCCAGGGGCCAGGTGGCGAGCCGGGGTGGCTTGGGCGGCGCTGCATGGTGCAGGGCTGTCGGGCGGCGGCGGCGGCTAGCTCTTGGCCTGCCGGGCGCGGCGGGGGCTGCTTGGCGCATTGCTGCGAGGAGGGGAGCGCGTGGCGTGGTGCTGCAGAGCGAGCCAAAGCCGTGGGGCCGGCGTGTCGGCTCAGGTGCGTGGCTGCAATACGCGCGCTCTGCTCGCGCTCCGGGCGTGCACAGGACGTGTTCGACACTATGTCAGAGCACGCTAGAGGTCGCGGTCGAGGCTGGCAATTAACAGACCTAGGTTAGGGGGAACGGGGAGCCTAGTGGACATGCTGGTTTGATCAAAGGTGCAAGTTCACAGCGCAATGCCACAATCATGCCAGAACTGGTCATGCTCTCCAGCTGTTTGGCAAAATGCCACATGCACTTATGCAGGTCTTGGGGTGGCCAAAAACTCCAGATGGGGGTCTCTTTAGATGCAAAAGAGAGTGGTGTGGTTAGTTGGACAAAAGGGGAAACTTGCTAGTGCAAGTTTTACAAAACTCCAATTCTAGACAGGAAATAAATGACATTATTTCATGAACCAGAAATGATCCAAAAGGTGCATGCTCTTGGACTTAAGGGTTTAACATGGGGGACTACAAGTAGGAGAAATAATCAAGGGTATAGGAGCAACTAAAATGGTGGTTGCTGTACAAATCCTCAAATTGGACCAGAATGGAAATGAGGTTGATCCACTCAAATTTTTAAGAGAACATAAATAGGTTTTTGCACAAAGTGAAATAATATGCTCCTACTGACCTCCCTTAATTTTGGTAGAAGTTTTAAAGAAATATTTAAATAGGTTGTAGTGCAAAATGCACTCTGGACCAGAGAAGAAAAAATGAGTGTAGGGCTCAAATTATTTTATGAATGAAATATATTTTTGCATAAAAGTTATTTAAAATCATCACATGACATCTCCAAATTTTTGTGGAAATTTTAAGTGAGTCCATCAAATGGTTGTAGTTCAAATATGGTCAATTAACCTTGACAACCATTTCCCAGAAAATAAAGATCAAGCCACTTAATTATTTAATTAATTACACTGATAACAGCAAAGTTTTTCTTGAGAGGTTAAACAAGTCCAACAACATAATTGA
>NW_021240440.1:36965-38252 GCF_002162155.2 Triticum dicoccoides | reverse complement strand
AGGATAGCCACAGAGTCAAAGCTGGCTTGCTGCAACTAAACCCCACATTACCCTCTTGATACAAATGCATGTACGATAGGATCTGATGTAAGTCTTGCTGAGTACCTTTGTACTCATGTTGCTTTATTTATGTTTTTGCAGCTGAGACTTCGGTCTTACTAGTGTTCTCGTGGACTTCGACTAGTAGCTAGTACCTCAGCTACGATCTTGATCGGATGTTGTAGATAGTCAGGCTCTTCAGCCTTTTTCATTTGTAGATGTCTGTACCCAGACATGTAATGCTTCCGCTTGTTGCTTGTATGCTCTGTATGATGGGTCCTGTGACCCCTGTTTGCAATAATTGCTATGACGGCTCTTCTGAGCCTTCATCTATATGAGTTGTTGAGTTATGCTGTGATGCCATGTTGTACAGCACATACTTGCATGTTATGCGTACGTGTAATGTGTATTGCTATGTGTGGGATCTGACTATCTAGTTGTTTATTCTTAGTAGCCTCTCTTACCGGGAAATGTCTCCTAGTGCTTCCACTGAGCCCTGGTAGCTTGCTACTGCTCCGGAACACTTAGGCAGGCCGGCATGTGTCCTTCTTCGATCCTGTGTCTGTCCCTTCGGGGAAATGTCACGCGATGAATACCGGAGTCCTGTTAGCCCGCTACATCCCGGTTCGCCGGAGTCCTGGTAGCCAGTGCTACAGCCTGGATTCACTCGCTGATGACCGACACATTCGATGCTGGGTCATGGATGCCTGTCCCTGTAAGTTAGTGCCACTTTGGGTTTACGACTAGCCATGTCAGCCCGGGCTCTTTATCATATGGATGCTAGCGACACCATCATATACGTGTGCCAAAATGCGCAAACGGTCCCGGGCAAAGGTAAGGCGACACCTGTGGGGATACCGTGCGTGAGGCCGCAAAGCGATATGAGGTGTTACATGCTAGATCGATGTGGCATCGAGTCGGGGTCCTGACAGTTAAAAACATTCCGAGTGGAGAGCAATCCTCCCACTCAGGGGCTTAGCTTCGACCCCGTAATCGCCTAAGTTAAAAACATTCGGAGTGGAGAGCAATCCTCCCACTCAGGGGCTTAGCTGCGACCCCGTAATCACCTAAGTTAAAAACATTCCCAGTTGAGAGCAATCCTCCCACTCGGGGGCTTAGGGTCACCCCGTAATCGCCTAAGTTAAAAACATTCCGAGTGGAGAGCAATCGCCCCACCCGGGGGCTTAGCTACAACCTCGTCATCGCCTAAGTTAAATACATTCCGCTCGGGGGCTTAGCTGCGACCCC
>NW_021240440.1:36434-36955 GCF_002162155.2 Triticum dicoccoides | reverse complement strand
AACATTACGAGTGGAGAGCAATCCTCCCACTCGGGGGCTTAGCTGGGACCCCATAATCGCCTAAGTTAAAAACATTCTGAGTGGAAAGCAATCCTCCCACTCAGGGCCTTAGATGCGACCCTGTAATCGCCTAAGTTAAAAATATTCCAAGCGGAGAGCAATCCTCCCACTCGGGGGCTTAGCTCCGACCTCATAATCTCCTTAGTTAAAAACATTCCGAGTGGAGAGCAATCCTCCCACTCGGGGGCTTAGCTGCGACCCCGTAATCGCCTAAGTTAAAAACATTCCGAGTGGAGAGCAATCCTCCCACTCGGGGGCTTAGCTGCGACCCCGTAATCGCCTAAGTTGAAAACATTCCGAGTGGAGAGCAATTCTTCCACTCGGGGGATTAGCTGCAAACCTTTAGTCGCCTAAGTTAAAACCATTCCGAGTGGAGAGCAATCCTCACACTCGGGGGCTTACCTGCGACCCTGTAATCCCCTAAGTTAAAAACATTCAGAGTCGAGAGAAATCCTCCCACT
>NW_021240440.1:35429-36424 GCF_002162155.2 Triticum dicoccoides | reverse complement strand
AAATGATCCAAAAGGTGCATGCTCTTGGACTTAAGGGTTTAACATGGGGGACTACAAGTAGGAGAAATAATCAAGGGTATAGGAGCAACTAAAATGGTGGTTGCTGTACAAATCCTCAAATTGGACCAGAATGGAAATGAGGTTGATCCACTCAAATTTTTAAGAGAACATAAATAGGTTTTTGCACAAAGTGAAATAATATGCTCCTACTGACCTCCCTTAATTTTGGTAGAAGTTTTAAAGAAATATTTAAATAGGTTGTAGTGCAAAATGCACTCTGGACCAGAGAAGAAAAAATGAGTGTAGGGCTCAAATTATTTTATGAATGAAATATATTTTTGCATAAAAGTTATTTAAAATCATCACATGACATCTCCAAATTTTTGTGGAAATTTTAAGTGAGTCCATCAAATGGTTGTAGTTCAAATATGGTCAATTAACCTTGACAACCATTTCCCAGAAAATAAAGATCAAGCCACTTAATTATTTAATTAATTACACTGATAACAGCAAAGTTTTTCTTGAGAGGTTAAACAAGTCCAACAACATAATTGAAAAGTTTTCTCTCTGGGAAAAACTCATCATAACAGGGAAGGAAATGATTTTTTTTAAAAAATCAAAATGGAGCTCAGAAATCCAAAGTTTTAATTCCTGGCAAAATTTTAAATAAAACCAGGCCAAATTTTTGGGGTGTCACAGAGTGGAGAGCAATCCTCCCAATCAGGGGCTTAGCTGCGACCCCGTAATGGCCTAAGTTAAAAACATTCCGAGTGGAGAGCAATCCTCCCACTCGGGGGCTTAGATACGACCCTGTAATCTCCTAATTTAAAAACATTCCGAGTGGAGAGCAATCCTCGCACTCGGGGGCTTAGCTACGACCCCGTAATCGCCTAAGTTAAAAACATTCCGAGTGGAGAGCAATCCTCCCACTCGCGGTCTTAGTGTGACGCCGTAATCGCCTAAGTAAAAAACATTCCGAGTGGAGAGCAATCGTT
>NW_021240440.1:24979-34668 GCF_002162155.2 Triticum dicoccoides | reverse complement strand
CCCCGGACGACACCACGCAGCCACCCCGACCCCCTCGCACTCTCCCTCGCCCTTGTCCTCTCCTCTGTCACTCTCTCTCTCTCTCTCGGCCCAACGCCACCGACGACACCGCTCGCCGTTGCCGCGGCCACCACCTCCCCCTCTCCCTCGCTTCGAGTCCGGTAGCCCCGCCACGTCGTCCAGCACCTCTCTGTCAAGCCGTGCCCCTCCGGACGCCCCGTGGAGCCGTCGCCGTCGTCTTCTTCATCGCCGGCCGCCGTGGATCCCCATCGACGCTCCGGCCGCAGCAGTGCGTCCCCGAGCCCACTTCGACTGCCGCTGCAACCGCGGTGAGCTCCGCCACCGCTTCCCCCTCTCCGTTTAACTGCCCGCACGCCATAGCCCTCCTCCCCACCACGGCCAGAGCCTCTCGCCGCCGTCCATGTTGCCGTCGCCGTCTCGGCCCACCTCCGCCCAAATCGAGCATCCCATCGCGCTCCCAGTGCCACGAGGGTGCCGCCGAGCCCCTCAGGTGGCCTCCCCGTGCCCCGCAGCCCGTTCCCGCTCGAAGCCGAGCTCCGGCCGCCGCCGCGAGCTTTGCTCCGGCGAGCTCCGGCCTCCCCAGCTCCTCCCACCTGTCCCACCGGATGCGCGAGAGCCCGGGCTATGCCCCGATGCTCTCCGACGCCGCCCCCGTGGCCTGTTTCGTGGACTCCGCCGCGTCCAGATGTCGCCGGCGGCGAGCCCCGTCGCCTGAGCCCCGCCATGTGGGCCCGGCCCGTCAGGTGATTAGCTTAGTGCTAATCACCGCTTAATTAACCCCCCCCTGAGGCTGACAGTGGGCCCCAGCGCCACTAACTTTTAATTAGGATTAAATTAACCCCCTGTTTAACCCCCTGTCACTGACGTGTGGACCCCACACGTCAAGTTTGACCCCATCAGCCGCAGTTGACTGTTGACGTCGTGCTGACGTCATGCTGGCGCAATAATATGATTTCTGGGATTAAATTAAATCAGGAAATTCCAGAAATTGATTTAAGCTTCAAAAATTCATAACAATTCAACCGTAGCTCAGATTAAAATAATTTATATATGAAAAATTATCAGAAAAATGTAATCTATCCATCTGTACTAGTTTCATGCATGAAAAACCAACTTATACATGCTGAATATGAGAAAACACATTATGGCATATATAAGAGACTTAATTTAGAATTGCATTTGAGCTTATGGTTCAAATGGACTTCAAACCAGATGAGTACTAGTTGCATTAGCACAATCAGCATCACATCTTCATGCCATGTTCATGCATCATTGTGTTGGATATGCTTGTGTTTTGATTGTTGGCACCGTTCCTTCTCGATAGGCCCTGCTCCGGAGACGTTCCAGAGTATCTGTCTATGAAGCAGTGCCTCCCTTGTTGATTTACCAGGCAAGCAAACCCCCTTGTTCATTCCGATACAATCCTACTCTCTCGCTCCTGCTCTCAGTTATTGCATTAGGACAACAACAATTCATCTGCTACTTTGTGCTGCGGTAGTTGAACCCATTCCTCTGCATGACCTGTCATTGCCACAGTAAAAAGTTGAGACCCACTAGCATGTGTAGGAGTTGATTGAGCCATGTTGTGTTCCTACCATGCTATGCCTGCTATTGCTTAGAGTTGTGTCAGGTCTGGTTCATTGGGAATGAATTGGAGTGTTATGATATGTTCTGATGCTGAGAGTGAAGTGTGTGAAAACGATTTGGTAAAGGTAGCGGTGAGAGGCCATGTAGGAGTACATGGTGGGTTGTCTCACTGGAACCGTCCTTAAGCACCGAGTTCTATGTATGTTGTCCAATGACTCGATACTACCACACATTGGGTTCCGGTAACTCGACCCCTCTCGACTTATTAACCAACTTGGTCTCTGTCCAGGAGTCGCTACTAGTTTCTGGTGTTTGTAGGTAGTGCTATTTTTCTACCAAGTGGCACCCGGCAGGGTGGGCTTGGGACAGACTAGGCACACGTGGCCTGGTGTACCGAGTGGCACCCGGATGGTGGGCTCGGGAACCCTGCACACATCGTTTGGGGCCGTGAGCGACACCCCGGCCGGATCTCCTTGCGGATGGAACCCGAATAGGCGATAAACCTGGGCTAGAGTCTTGTGTGGTTAGTCAGGTCGTGGCCGACACCCTCGCCAGGCTTCCGCTTGAAGGTTGCCGAGATACATGACGTGTACATGGCGGTAAGTGGCGAGAGCGTGTGTGAAGAAGTACACCCCTGCAGGGTTAACATGATCTATTCGAATAGCCGGGTCCGCGGTTATGGACTTCTTGGATGCTTACATGGTACATAGACAACTTGAAGTGGATACTATAAAATGCTCAAGACAAGTGTGAGTGCTATGGATGGCCTTCTCATAGGGAGACGGGGATGAATCCATAGTAGTGTATTGTGTGGTGATTAGTGGACTCGTGTACGTTGTCTCACCTCCAGAGTTTCTGGTGGTCGTAGAACAGGATAGCCACAGAGTCAAAGCTGGCTTGCTGCAACTAAACCCCACATTACCTCTTGATACAAATGCATGTATGATAGGATCTGATGTAAGTCTTGCTGAGTACCTTTGTACTCATGTTGCTTTATTTATGTTTTTGCAGCGGAGACTTCGGTCTTACTAGTGTTCTCATGGACTTCGACTAGTAGCTAGTACCTCAGCTACGATCTTGATCGGATGTTGTAGATAGTCAGGCTTTTAGCCTTTTTCATTTATAGATGTCTGTACTCAGACATGTAATGCTTCCGTTTGTTGCTTGATTGCTCTGAATGTTGGGTCATGTGACCCTGGGTGTAATATTGCTATGTTGGCTCTTCTGAGCCTTTATCTATATGAGTTGTTAAGTTATGCTGTGATGCCATGTTGTACAACACATACTTGCATGTTATGCGTACGTGTAATGTGTATTGCTATGTGTGGGATCTGACTATCTAGTTGTTTATCCTTAGTAGCCTCTCTTACCGGGACATGTCTCCTAGTGCTTCCACTGAGCCCTGGTAGCTTGCTACTGCTCCGGAACACTTCGGCTGGCCGGCATGTGTCCTTCTTCGTTCCTGTGTCTGTCCCTTCGGGGAAATGTCACGCGATGAATACCGGAGTCCTGTTAGCCCGCTACAGCCCGGTTCACCGGAGTCCTGTTAGCCCGGTGCTACAGCCTGGATTCACTCGCTGATGACCGACATGTTCGATGCTGGGTCATGGATGCCTGTCCCTGTAAGTTAGTGCCACTTTGGGTTTACAACTAGCCATGTCAGCCCGGGCTCTTTATCATATGGATGCTAGCGACACCATCATATACGTTTTCCAAAAGGCGCAAACGGTCCCGGGCAAAGGTAAGGCGACACCCGTGGGGATACCGTGCGTGAGGCCGCAAAGTGATATGAGGTGTTACATGCTGGATCGATGTGGCATTGAGTCGGGGTCCTGACAGTGCTGGTATCAGAGCCTGACTGCCTGTAGGATTACCAAGCCAAACTGGTCAAAGTTGAGTCTAGAAATTCTTTAGTTATATAAGGGAATTGATTGTGGGAAGGAACGTAAGGCTCTTTTACTCCTTATACCTCATGGCCTTCTGATCTGAGTCATCCTATCTTTCCTACGGGGTTAAGGAACTAGGCTTTCTCTTCCGTCTATCAGGATCACGTGTTACTACTCCGTAGTCCCATAGGATTGGTTGATCAGGGTCATACCCCAGTTTTCGAGTACTCCCGGTGTAGTCTGTTTAGTATGATCTCAGAACCTTGAGTAATGCTGATGAGTATGTTACCACCCCATTTTTAGTAGGATGTCTCATTCTGAGCATTTTACTGCCGTTATGCTGCCGGAATTTCCCTAGGAATTCGAGAGATACTAATCCCTTGACCTACATTCTACAGTCGATAGTTGATGTTGATTCCGTCCCTGGTTTCGTTTCTCAGGATGTCATCAAGTTCTATTGTTCGTAGCCAGAACCATGGAGACAGTAGGGATGAGGATCCTCCCGACCAGCCTTCATTGGCAGAGTTCATGCTAGAAATGGAGAGGAAAAAGCGTGAGTCTAACTGTTTGTTGGCACGCATCAAGGAGAACACCGCACATCAGTTCAAAGGGTCTGCTACCATTCATGATTTCATTCGCTTGCACCCACCTACCTTTCATCATTCCATCGAGCCACTCGATGCAGATGACTGGCTCCGTAGCATCACTCATAAGCTGCGTTCCGCGAGCGTAGCTGAAGATGACAAGGTCACTTATGCCACATATCACCTGGAAGGTCCTGCTAGTCTTTGGTGGCAGAAATATGAGGCTATGCTTCCAGCTGGCCAGATTCCTACCTAGAGAGATTTCACTGAGGCTTTTCACGAGCATCACATTCCTGAAGCCCTCATCGATCGCAAGAGAGAAGAGTTCTGTAGTCTCACCCAGAATAAGATGGCTGTTGATGCTTATAGTAGAGAGTTTGAGAACCTCGCCCGCTATGCCACAGAAGAAGTCTCCACGGACGCCAAGAAGCAAGCTAGGTTCCGGAAGGGTCTCAACCCCAAGTTGCGTCGTGATCTCCACCTGCACCATTGTGATACATTCCAAGCCCTTGTGAACAAGGCCATTAATGTAGAGACAGCTCAGCTCACTTACGAGGAGTCTCGTAAGCACACCCATGATTTGGGATCTTCCTCCGGTTCTAGTTCTCAGAAGCGCCGGATTTGGGTTCCAAACTCCGCTCTTCCTTCCGGATATACACCGAGGCCATTCCATGTGGTGTCTCCCCCAGCTCAGTCGTATGTTCCACCCATGCCTACTGGTAGACCATTTGTTAGTGCGGGTCCCCGTCCAACCTCAGGGACTTGCTTCACATGCGGGAAGCCAGGACACTATGCACGTGACTGTTCTCAAACTAGTTATGCTCCCACTACTAGGAAAAGGGCTATAGATGGAAATGACACTAATGGCGCACCAGACAAGTGGTGCGCCATTAGTATATACTAATGGCGCACCACCCTCTGATGCGCCATTAGTGTTGAAACTACTAATGGCGCACCCTGACCACGGTGCGCCATTAGTACCAATTTTTTTTTGAACTAGTGCGCCTGTCCAAACATACTAATGGCGCATCCCCTGGTGGTGCGCCATTACTAGTTGTAACTAGTAATGGCGCACCATCCAGGAGGTGCGCCACTAATGTTATTTTTTTATTATTGCTTTTATTCCTTTTTTTGCAAAAGTTCTAATGGCGCACCGCCAGGGGGTGCGCCATTAGTAACCTGGATTACTAATGGCGCATTTGTTGCTGGTGCGCCATTAGTAAGTGGGCAGCAACAAGATATTTTGGACAACCTCTCCTCCCACACTCACTTTCTCCCCACTTCATTCTCTCCACTGCCTCCTCCTTGTCTCGGGTGCCTCCTCTTTTTCACCTCATTTCCACCATAGATTCATTCAAATTAAGTGGTTAAGTTACCTTGTTTTGCTAGGTAAGTAAGGGGGGAAGCTATATTTATGTTGTTCTCCCTACAAACAATGTGCACATGCACTTTTTATGGCCTAGCTAGATCTATGTATGTTCGTGGTGTTGCATATGTTTGTGGTGTTGCATATGTGTTTGTGTTTGGAGGTGTACCGGTATTTGAAATGCGATAGTTGCCAATATGTTGCCGGAATGTTGATTCATTTCCGTTTCGGCGAGAATTTTGGCATTAAGCATTCTTTTTGGTCCTATTTTTAGGGAAAGTCATGCCAAATTTTTTCTTGGTTCTAAAATATTGTTTTGCTCTACCTCGCAGGCGACCATGGTCCGCACGATGACCGAAGGCATCGTGAATAGGTTTTTGAGGTCCGTGAAGGCCGAGATGCTTCAAAAGAATGAGACGGAGATAAGATGTCTGTGTCAAAGATGCAAGCTGAATAGCCTTATTGCGGACCCGGATTCCGGGCAGGTGCGGGACCACCTGCTCTTGCGTGGTTTCATGGATGGCTATCGGTGGCAAGGTGATGATGATGACTACGAAGTCGTTCATGGGGGCCGGGCAAGAAATGAGGAAGGGCAGCAAGACAACCACCGCGGCTCGGGGGGGGGGGCGAGAAGACGAAGAATCCCCAGGAGATGATCACGACGGTGATGCTGTACACAGTCATCATGTAGAAGATGCAGGACATGATGATGATGCCGGCGGAGCAGACGACGTTGGACCATCGATGGGCTGGGTGCAGGACCCTCATATTCAAGAGCTGCTTCTCAAGCAGACGGATAATGCAAGAGCTGCCGCCCGAGAGAAAGCCAAGATGGATCAACTTGAGTTAGACGCGGTTACTGCGTTGTATGAAGGATGCAGGCCCGAGGATACCCGCCTGAAAGTAACGCTCATGGCTCTGGAGAAGAAGGTAAAACACAAAATGACCGACGCATGCTTCGACGACAACATGTCATTCTGGCACGAACGTCTTCCCAAGGGGAACAAGTGCCCGACCAGTTTGGAGGAGGCAAAGAAAATCGTGTTTCCTCTGGATTTACCGCACGTGAAATACCATGTGTGCATGAACAATTGCATCATTTATCGGGACGAGCACGCGGAGTCTACAATATGTCCGGTGTGCGGTGTCACTCGATACAAGAAGAGGAAGAAAGCTCCTCGAAAAGTGGTGTGGTACTTTCCGATCACTCCTCGTTTGCAGCGGTATTTCACGGATCCTAAGGTAGCAAAGCTCCTGCGTTGGCACGCGGATAGGGAGGAGAAGAAGCGAGAAGATGACGCAAATGATCCGGAGATAGATAAAAAAGACAAGATGCTGAGTCACCCTAAGGATGCGAGCCAGTGGCAAGCATTGAACTTCGAATACCCAGAATTTGGGAACGATCCAAGGAACATCGTGCTGGGCGCGAGCACCGATGGAGTCAATCCGTTTGGCAGCCAGAGAAGCACACATAGCACCTGGCCTGTGTTTGTGTGGATGTACAACCTTCCCCCCTGGTTGTGCATGAAGAGGAAGTACATTCACATGAGTATGCTAATTGAAGGGCCGAAACAACCAGGGAACGACATCAATCTGTATCTAGGGCTGCTGAAAGAGGAGCTTGACACGCTGTGGAAAACGCCAGCCAATACGTGGGACGCCGCAGAGAAAGAATATTTCCCTATGAGAGCCGCACTGCTCACGACGGTGCACGACTATCTCGGTTACGGATATCTTGCGGGGCAGGTAGTCCACGGATTTTCTGGATGCGTAAGGTGCATGGATGACACAACGTATCGCCAGCTAGATAGAGATCCCGGGTCTTCGAAAACCGTGTTCATGGGACATCGAAGGTGGCTTCGCGACGATGACCCGTGGAGGAAACGCAAGGATCTGTTCGATGGTGAAACCGAACCCCGAAAACGCCCGTGTACGAGGAGCGGCGAGGAAATAGACAAGCTGTTGAAAAATTGGAAAGACTGCCCACTGCCGGGAAAGAAGCAAAAGGCGCGAGAGCCGGGAAAGAAGCGAAAGGCGCCAGAGCCGCTGCTGAAGGTATGGAAAACGAGGTCTGTTTTCTGGGACTTGCCGTACTGGAAGATCCACCGTGTGCCTCACAGCCTTGATGTCATGCATATCACGAAGAATGTGTGCGAGAGTCTGCTTGGTACCCTGCTCAACATGCCAGAGAGGACCAAAGATGGGCCGAAAGCAAGGGCAGACTTGAAATCAATGGGCATCAGGCAGGAGCTTCACGCTATATATGATGATGATGATGATGATGATGATGATGATGATGATGATGATGATGATGAGGCGAAGCAGGACAAAGAAAGTCGTCGCAAAGGCAAAAAGGCCAAGAAGACCGGAAATGACTACCCTCCTGCGTGCTTCACTCTAAGTCAGGAGGAGATCGAGCAGTTTTTCACCTGCCTCCTAGGAGTAAAACTTCCTTACGGTTACGCGGGGAAGATAAGCAGATACCTAGACCCAGCGAAGCAGAAGTTCAGCGGGATGAAGTCTCACGACTGTCACGTGCTGATGACGCAGATACTTCCAGTTGCAATCCGTGGGATCATGGACCCGCACGTCCGTGAAACGCTATTTGGCCTATGCAACTTCTTCGACGTCATCTCTCGGAAGTCGATTGGCGTGAGGCAACTCAGAAGGCTACAGGAAGAGATCGTGGTGATACTATGCGAGCTTGAGATGTACTTCCCGCCCGCATTTTTCGACGTTATGGTGCATCTGCTGGTCCATATAGTGGAGGATATCATCCAACTCGGGCCGACGTTCCTGCACAGCATGATGCCGTTCGAAAGGATGAATGGAGTCATCAAAGGATACGTTCGCAACATGTCACGTCCAGAAGGAAGCATAGCCAGGGGCTTTCTGACCGAAGAGTGCATCTCCTACTGCACGAATTATCTAGGCATCGAGAACCCCGTTGGTCTGCCCGTCAACAGGCACCTCGGCAGGCTCGCTGGGTGGGGTCACCGTGAGGGTCGCCGCGAAATGCATGTCGACTTCGAGGGTCGACTCGCCGACTTTGAAAGAGCAAACCTAGTCGCGCTACAACACATAGACGTGGTCGATCCTTGGGTGGTAGAGCACAAAACGTTTATTAAAAAGACGTACAATGACCGAGGCCAACAGAGGACGGACGAAGATACACTCAAAGAGCACAACTCATGTTTCACGCGTTGGTTCAAGCATAAGCTTCTGTCGTACCCTTTACATGAGGATTCTTCCGCGGAAGAACAACTCATATTCGCCTTGTCACAGGGCGCCGAGCACAACCTGATGACCTATGAGGCGTACGATATCAACGGCTACACATTCTACACCGAGGCCAAGGACATGAAGAGCGATGGTTATCAGAACTCCGGGGTAACGATGGAATCCTACACCGGTAACGACAAGGACAGATACTACGGAAGGATCGAGGAGATCTGGGAGCTGAGCTACGCTGGAGATAAGGTCCCGATGTTCCGTGTCAGATGGGCCAAGAACGTCATAAAATAAGACCGGTATTTCACCACCATGGTTATACCCGAAGCCAAATCCAAGACCGCGGGCGCAAACGTCACCGCGAAAAATGAGCCATGGGTACTGGCTTCCCAAGTGGACCAATGCTTCTTCATTACCGACCCGCCAAAGCCCAGTCGTGTTGTCGTGAGGAGAGGCAAAAGGAAGATCATCGGAATGGATGGAGTAGCCAATGAGCAAGACTTCGACAAGTACGGCGACCCAAGGATCGAACATGACGACGATGATGAAGTACCAGCATACACCACAAGAAGAAGCAGGACCACCCTACCTAAAGGACGTCCGTTCCACAGAAGAACTCCATTTGCGAAAAAGAAGGGCAAGAAGATTGTGAACAGATAGCTAGCTAAGATCGATTGTATTTAAATCATAGCCTTCATTTCTCGATTGTATTTCATGGGTACTTTTTGAACTATCATGAATATTTTTAAATTTCATGGACACTCGATCTCGATCCCCCTCCATCTCGATCGCTATCCCACCTCGCCAGATCCAGCCCCCCTCGCCGCCGAGCACCCCCCCAGTCCACCGGCCGCCGCCGCCGACCCCCCGCACCCTCGATTCCCCTACTCAACCGCCGCCGCCGACCCCCCGCACCCCGCGCACCGTCTTATAAAAAAAATTAGTATCAAACAGTTTTTAAATGCTACTGTCTTATAAAAAAATATTACTGTTATTATTTAAATAAGTTTGAAC
>NW_021240440.1:8628-24090 GCF_002162155.2 Triticum dicoccoides | reverse complement strand
GACGCTGCCCCGCCGCCCCGACGCCGCCTCGACCCCGCCCCGACGCCGCTGCCCCACCTCGACCCCGCCCCGTCCACACCACCGTCGACCCGCCTCCCTCGACGCCACGGCGCCGCAGGACCTAGACTAGACGCCCAAGGTACGACCACCTCCTCCTTACTTCTCCATTCCGCAAGTCCATAGCCTCCTCTCACGTGCTTGCTTCCTTCTCCATTCCTACTACTACTCCCCTATCAGAACAGAACACCATTGATCATGCACAAAATTATGCTGGTGAGGCCTGATGGTCACCGCCAGTGGAACACAGGGAATCAGAAACTGAAATCCGGGTTTCAGGAGATAATCAGAGATAACTGGAACACAGCTCCCAACTCAACTAACCCGAATTTGAAAGGAGTTCATCTCTATTTGTCAAATAGAGATAAAGATGGCGATTAGTACTACCTCTCAGCTTATCAGGAGTTAACAATCTCGATTTCGACTTGGAATTAGACACTCAAAGATACAAACAACTGCTGATATCCTAAAATTTCAGAACAGTATAGCTATCATTTTGAAGTTTGAAACTAAAAAATATCGACAGCAGTAATTGTTCTAAGATGGTTCAGGATAGTGGATCTTAGGCATTACATTTTTCTTTTTGATGAAATAGGCATTATATTTAAGCTGGCAGTACAGTAGGCATAACCTTCTACCTCACTTAAACAGTTGACAATTCTTTACCTTAGTCTTTGCATCCCATCAGCAAGCTTTTATTGGTGGCTCACCAAAACCAAACATCTAAAGGCATCCTCCTAGCCTCCTGGTACATCAATTTCAAGGTAGGCGAACCATGGTTCCATTTAACCAAGTGAACTTCCTTTTCTTCTTGCTAGGAGTTGAAAATTTGGCATTTGTGGTTGTGACGGTTAAATGAAATGGAGATACTCCTCAGTAACAGACCAGGTGAATAACTTATGTGCACAAGTGCAGCAGAAAATTTACAACAGACTAATTAGATTCATTTTTCTTTTGTTTGAGAGAGAGTTAGCTGGAATTTTTGAATAAAACGTAAGTCTAATCCCAGCGAAAAATTCAAGCTATCTTAACCTCCAATTTTGATCAAGTAAACTCAATATTTCTGGGACAGTTAGAGTATCCATCGATCATATTTGAACCTAATACCAATTCATTCATCTCCATACCACTGCAGACACAACAGAACAGGGGCACTTCATCACCCACGGCTGAGAAAGCAAGGTAGAATCACCACACTGGTGGGCACTTCATCACCCAGGTATAACTTTTACTAATTCATGAATAAATATATATTTTTCACTGCATACATACTATTTCTCTTTTTTTCTGTTCTTTTCAGATCAATATTGTTGTGATCTTTCATGTCTTTTATAACAGGGAAAATGGTTGTATATGATAGACGTCGAACCGTTTCTGTAAACTGAGTTCTAGCTGAGTTCCCTAAAAAAAGAACCTTAGTACTAACTGAAATATGATGGAACAGAAAATACAATGAAATCAATACGGAACATGCTAGATAAATATTGCCATGAAACCAGATGACACTGATAATTTTAGTGGAAAACAAAGGACTCTTCTGTTATTTTTAGTGAAAAGTTGGTCCACCGACCACTCACATATCCAATTTCCATGATCCTCAACGGAAGTCAGAAACACAACATATCCATGGACTTCTCATTGTTCAAAATCTTCTCTTAGGATTAACCACAACAGCATATCGGGGGTTCAGGAATCAAAATATCAGTTACATCGAGAGTTAGCAATGACCAAACTGGCATGTAACAAAGACACTATAAAAGATAGCCAACATCCAGTTAGGCCAATTTTCTGAGGCTATTCCAAAATTAGACGGCATTTCCCCTTTGCAAGCAGTTGCATAGTCTTCAGCGAGGTGTGGTGCAGCTTCCTTGTGAGGGCATATGAACTTCTCCACAAACACCTTCTTGCTCAGCATGACTATGCTATAGTAGTCCCGGTACTGACCTAGCAATCCATTTGCCTTAAGAAACTGGATAATTAGAAGAAGAAACTGTCTCCTGATTTTGATGTATTTTGCCTAAAGTCTCTAATTTTGATGTATTTTTCTTAATTCAGCGAACCGTGAGATGGACTTAGAAGAAGAAACTGTCTCCTGATTGCAGTTGATTAATTAGTATATATGTTGTAGACTTGTAGCATACCTACCTCTATATGGTTTTATATTTCAACTTGATTTCTGAATATTCCAAACCACACGCGAAGTCCTTTCTTACAAGAAGAAGTTTGTGATGATTTTGCTAGTGATGCCTACCTCTATATGGTTTTATATGCCTTGTGATGCTCTGAATTACTTGTGATGCCTCTGAATTACTTGTGATCACATTGAGAAAGACTTGTAAAGATGATGATCATCTTTAACAGAAAACAATCTGTGATGATTTTGCTAGTTTGCTGGGTTTTGTCTCCGACCATCGTGTCGTGATGATTTTGCAGGTACGCCGAGAGGCCCTTGAGTTTGCCGGAATGTCGATTAACTTCCGTTCCGGCAAATTCGGGTACTCCATATGTCCTATTTTCAGCAAAGGTCATGCTGAAATTTTCCGTGAATTTTAGCATGACTTTGCTAAAAATAGGACATATGGGGTACTTGTGACTAATGCATAGGCCGGGGTATCTTAGTAGTTAATTAAGTAGGATCAAGTGCCCCGGTGTACTTGTGACTAATGCATGGCTTTTAGGGTGCCTCGGTGTCGATAAAAACCGAAATGATGAAAAGTTAGGCTTTTAGGGTGCCTTGGCGTCGAAAAACCCTCAATGATAAAAGCTTAGATTTTAGGATGCCTCGGTGTCGACAAACCCTAAATGATGAGACCATGATCTTGTTCCTTGACAATAACCAACTTTTTGACCAAACTTTGTTTCTATTTAGAGAGAAACATGGCCCACAACGATGAGGCCGGGGGTTCGGGCGGCAAGGCATTCTGGGAGCTGTCCCAGGAGATGGAGGAACAACCTCACTTGTATGAGGCCGCCGCCTTCCCCACCGATCCTGAGACCACGGATGGTGCCGCCGAGGATGACCACACTGATGCCACCACTGATGGTGCCGCCGAGGATGCCACCGCTGATGATGGCGGCGCACGCACAGATAGCAGCCAGCCGAAGAGGCAACGGAAGGACCGGCGCCCGATCGTGCTCCGCACCCTCAAGGAGGAAGTTACTGAAGTGGACTCCAACGGGAATCCAACGGCGCCCGAACGAATAGTCAAGGGGTACTCGCTTCAGCTCGGGTGCATTGTCCGGAGCACCGTCTCGATCAACACCGAGAACCTGAGGCATCCTGACCACGGGAATTTGCGCCACCTCCTCTTCACGAAGCTGCACGAACGATACAAGTTCCCCGCTGAATTCGAAAACACAAGCCTCAAAGGGAATAAAGTGAACAATGCTGCCCTCACGAAGATGAGCAAGGCCCTGTCTACTTGGAAAAGCAATGTGAAGAGAATGATCGAGAAAGGTGAGAGTTATGAGAAGATCAAGGAGAAAAATCCTTCGATCACCGAAGATGACTACAACGACTTCAAGATCAATTGCTCGAGCACCGCAAGCTCCCAATCAAGTGAGTGGGGGAAACAAATGCGGGAGCTGAACATAGGGGAACACACACTCGGTCCCGGCGGTTACAGAGTGGCGGAGCCTATATGGGACAAGGAGGAGGCGGACCGTGCCGAGCAAGGCCTACCGCCCCTCTTCGATAAATACGGTGACAAGCAGACCAGGAACTTTTTCAGGGACCGGTACAAGAAGGACCCGAAAACAAAGGAGCTTACCATGGATCCGAAGACCAGGCGGCTTGAGCTTGTTCTGGTAAGGAATACAACCCCGCGTAATTAGCTCCATATGGTTGCATTCTAATTAATGAAGCTGAATTTCTAAATGGTTCACATTCCTTCCGCAGGCGACTGAAAGCAGTAGCGCGGGGTCGACTAAGAGCAACCCTTGGGACACCACTCTAAATAGGGGGTTGAATATAATGAAGAACAAGGATAAGCTCAGTAAGCCGACGTCAGCTGGTCGTGTGGCCGGCAAAGGCTTGTCGACAAAATGGGGGTCATACTATACCGCTGGTGTGCGGAAGGAGAAAAAGACCAGCTCGGAAAGCTAGGCGCGAGAGGTTCAAGAACTCAAGGCACAGGTGGCGCGGATTCCGGAGATTGTCCAAGAGCAAGTGGAACAACGACTCGGAGCGACGATCACCGCCCTTGTGCCTACCTTGATCTCGGGGTTGAGTGCGTGGATTGCGGGCGGCCAACAGGGGCCGCCCCCGATTCCTAGCTTCACGGCCAGCAACTCGCATAATGCGATGGCGGGGCCATTGGTGCCTCCGGCGGAGGCGGCATTGGTGTCTCCGACGCCGGCACGGGAGCTTAATGCACCCGGGTGTACGCCGGCCGGCACCTCTTCCGCAAGCGGCCGCTCCGTCAACTGCACGCCCGCCGTTGGCGGTGCCTCGACATTAGCCGAGCTCGACGCCATCATCACGGTAACTAATTAAGCCTCTCTCGGCCGAGGACTTCATCTCCTTGCCTTTGACTGGGCATCCCTGACGCCCTACATGTTTTCGCAGGGCGCCGCCGACGTTCCGTGCACTCTCCTCCACTTCGTGAACAACGAGTTGGTCGATGTCGCCAAGGGCAAAATCGTTCAACCGGGCAAACCCTTGTTCCACGGTACCCAGATGCCACCCAACTTGTTTAGGGTTCAACTGGTTCGGGTGCTGCCAGGCTGCGACGACTTGTTACCTCCGATTCGACCCGTCGGGGCCGACGATGATGACGTGATGACCCTCAGCGCCTGCCTGAGCTGGCCCCTGCTTTGGCCGAAGAGCCAGATTCGTTTGCGGGCAGGGGACACCACCCCAAAGACAACACCGCCAGTCGTGCCGGCGCCAAGTCGGCCGCATGGCAAGACCGCCATAACGGTGTCGGACATCCCTATGCCACTGGATCCAAACATGCATATGGCACAGGATCAGAACGACGACGACGACGACGATGATACATTTGGCAACGTCGATCAGTACTTTGCCGAGCATGGGTACGATGGCGACTTCATGGGGCCTCCTTCTCAAGAACCAAACCCAACAAAAGACGTGTGCGATCTAGCTCGTACCGCGGAGAAGCCAAGTTGCAAAAAGGCGCCGTCTGGCGTTCAGCTCTCAGGAGACGCCTCCAGCTGCCGACTTCACCGAGCCTCAGATAGGCGAGGTGCGAAATATTATCAGCCCCAACACACTCAAGAAGGCGGTCTGTGAGCAGAACTCGGTCCCATTACAGGAGAAGAAGAAGGCATGCAAAAGAAAGACTAAGAAGGGTGCGAGCCAGCCGGCACCGAGTACGATCCGTGCTCAGGACGGGCCACCTTCACCGCAGGATATCTTGAGGAGGGTGCATGTGGCGGGTAGGGCGATGCTACCGACAAATATGCTCAATGCTGCAACCGGTGCTATGCGGAGTCTGCATGACAGTGTTCTTGCTTTGGAGAAGCGGCGTCTCAGGGAGAAGGATGTGGCATACCCGGTTTTCGCGGCCAAGGTGCCAGAGGGCAAGGGCTTTGTGGATAACTCCATCGGGCGTACGATCGTCCTGCGTTTTGATGACATCCACGCTATGTTGAACCTTCATCCGCTGCACTACACCTTCGTTCGGCTATTTTCGCTGAGTATGGAGATGCGGATCATTCGCGACAAGACCCCGGACATCGTGATAGTCGACCCCTTCTACATGCGTGCCAAGATCTTGGGCAGCGCTGGGGACCGGCAAGTCACGAGTTCTTACCTCGAAGGCGTCATTCTGGCAAACCAAGATAAGGATAACTTCCTCGTGCCTTACTTTCCCAAGTAAGTCCTCCCCTCAACCGGCCCGTAACATATGCATTCTTACTTTTCAATCGTTTTTCTTTTAACATTCCGTGTTTTCTGCAGTGACACACGTTGCACGCTCATCCTCCTAAGCCCCAAATATTCCATGGCCACGTATTTCGACCCGGACCGTCAGTCGAACGTAGACTACACAAATGTCAAGAAGGTTCTTGATGATGTTCTCCCCGGCTACGCCCAATCTGGAGGCACCTTCACCAGGCCTATTCGTAAGTACGGCAAGCACGTGTTCTCCCACAATACGACGTTCTGCTGCGTCAAGCAGCCGCCTGGCGGTCAGAAGGGTGCCTACTACACCAACCATCACATGCGGGCGATCGTACGGGACCATCATCAACTTCTGCTACCGAGTAAACTCAAAGATTGGGCTGCGAGCGTGTCGGCAATCCAGGACGCGGACCTCCGACAAGAATTCTTTCGCATCCAGTCGGAGTTTGCGGAAATCATCCATCAAGATGTCCTTCGTACCTCGGGGCAGTTCTACCTCAGAAATCAACCGTCCAACAGTGACATCGACACAATGCTACAAATGCAGGATGACAACGCCCGTTCTTTCATGACTCCCACGATAGACGACGGCTTCATCCACGCTCCGGTCCCTTGAGTCGAGGTGTCTAGTTCTGAAACATCGATTGGGTCATGTTGTAATTAAACTTTAATGAACTTGTAGTATGTCTCTTTGGTTTCGAGAGTCGTTCAACTTAGATGTAATCGATGCTATTAATGTCTTCCTTTTCTCTTCCGATCGTTCTGTTGCATAATTATATATTGCTTATGTATTGTCTGTGAATTGGTACTAACGTTTCGTTTGGCTAGTGCATAGCGATGCCGACGTATGTCGTGTACAAGGGTAAGGTTCCCGGAGTCTACGATGACTGGGAGGAGTGTCGGAGACAGGTCCACCGATTCAGCGGTAACAGTTACAAAGGGTACACCACTAGGGCCGAGGCCGAATCTAGATACGCCCGCTATCTAGCGGGAGAGGGGAGGGAGCGTTGGAGGAACCGGATGAAGACGAGTTTCATCGTGATGATGCTCATCGTGATGACCGCAGCTCTCTTCTATGTGATGGTAGTTTAGATGATCGATATCGACTTGTAATGTGAAGACAAACTCGCTACTCGCGGTCTCGAGACTTGTAATATAATGTTCTATCTTTGTTCAGTCTTTTTAATTCGGAGACTAATATGATGAATTGTATTCGGAGACTAATATGATGAATTGTATTCAAAGACTAATCTTCTATTGTATTCGATGAATCTGTTGTTGATGTGTGTTGTCTATATTTTGTCAAACTATACATTTTGTAACCTGTGCAAAAAACAGAAAATAAAAAGATAAAAAAAACCTAATATTCATACTAATGGCGCATCACAGGACAGTGCGCCATTAGTATGACAGTGCATACTAATGGCGCATCACTGGGTAGTGCGCCATTAGTATGCTGCGGTTACTAATGGCGCATCCAGTGGTGGTGCGCCGTTAGTATGCCAAAGCACCTGTGTATACATGGCCCCTGGGAGGCATACTAATGGCGCACGCTGGCCTATACTAATGGCGCACCCGCGGTGCGCCATTAGTATACCAGATACTAATGGCGCACCAGGTGGTGCGCCATTAGTAAAAATTACTAATGGCGTGCTGTTAATGGCGCACCACAGATGCACCATTAATGGCCATATTAGGTGCGCCATTAGTAGGGGTTTTTCTAGTAGTGTCCACCCAAGGCCGAGAAGACTGTTGACTGTGTTAAGCCATCACGCAAGATGATCAGTGTCAAGTCAGCCCCTACTAAACGTGGACGTGTGCATCACGTCTCAGCTAAAGACGCTCATGATGATCCGGATGTCGTTCTTGGTACACTCCTTGTCAATTGTCACCCAGCATCAGTTCTATTCGATACTGGAGCATCTCACTCCTTCATTTCTGAAGGCTATGCTTGTTTGCACGACATGTCATTTTGTGATATGCCAACTCCGCTTGAAATCCAAACCCCAAGGTCTAGATGGCAGACCACTAGAATCAGCCATGGTAATGAAATCCTTGTTGACAGACTTGTATTCCTTGCATCACTTGTAGCCCTCAAGTCCTCAGATATTAACATCATCTTGGGTATGGACTGGATGACAGCTCATCATGCCAAGATTGATTGTTACACCAGATCTGTTCAGCTTACACACCCATCTGGCAAAATAGTCACTGTCTCCACTAGAGTTGCAAAGCGTCAGCTCTATTCTCTTAATGCCAGCCCTCTTCCAGACCTTGAAGATATCCCGGTAGTCCGCGACTTTCCGGATGTCTTTCCAGAGGAACTGCCAGGTGTTCCACCTGACAGAGATGTAGAGTTCGTCATAGATCTTATCCCAGGAACAGCTCCAATCTCTAGGAGACCTTACAAGATGGCACCCCTAGAACTAACGAGCTTAAGAAACAACTCGATGAGTCCTTGCAAAAGGGTTTCATCCGTCCTAGTTCTTCTCCTTGGGCTTGCCCCGTCCTCTTTGTCAAGAAGAAAGACGGTACGGACCGGATGGTTGTAGATTATCGTCCCGTTAATTTGGTCACGATAAAGAACAAATATCCGCTCCCCAGGATCAACGACCTGTATGATCAGCTTGCTGGATCCTCAGTCTTCTCCAAGATGGATTTAAGGTTAGGCTACCACCAAATCAAAATCAGAAATGGGGACATTCCCAAGACAACTTTTGTCACTCGTTATGGCCAGTACGAGTACACTGTCATGTCCTTTGGTCTAACCAACGCCCCAGCCACATTCTCCCGCTTGATGAACTCGATCTTCATGGAGTACTTAGATATGTTCGTCGTGGTTTACCTCGATGCCATTCTTATTTACACGAAGAACGAGGAAGAGCATGTCGAACATCTTAGACTTGTGTTAGAAAAACTCAGAGAGCACCGCCTTTATGCCAAGTTCTCCAAGTGTGAATTTTGGCTGCCAGAAGTGACCTACCTAGGCCACGTAATCTCTGGTAAGGGCATTGCTGTCAATCCCAAGAGAGTCAAGGCCGTTCTCGATTGGACTCCACCTGAAACCGTTAAACAAGTTAGGAGCTTCCTTGGTCTAGCCAGCTATTGTCGCCGCTTTGTTGAAAACTTCTCCAAAGTAGCCAAACCCCTCACGGAACTTCTCAAGAAAGATAAAAAGTTCGAGTGGTCCCCACAGTGTGAGTACAGTTTTCAGGAACTGAAAAGACGCCTGACTTCTGCTCCCATACTTGTGCCACCGGATTTCACTAAAGACTTTATTATCTACTGCGACGCCTCACGACAGGGACTAGGTTGCATTCTTATGCAGGATCGTCATGTGATTGCCTATGCATCTCGACAGTTGCATCCACATGAGGATAATTATCCTACACATGATCTAGAGCTTGCAGCCGTAGTCTATGCACTCAAGACCTGGCGACATTACCTTCTTGGTAAACATTGCAAGGTCTACACCAATCACCAGAGTCTCAAGTATATCTTCACCCAACCGGATCTGAACCTTAGGCAAAGACGTTGGTTGGAGTTGATCACAGATTATGATCTAGGGATTACCTACACCCCAGGCAAAGCCAATGTCATGGCTGATGCTCTAAGCCATAAATCCTATTGCAACAATCTCATGTTGCAGCAAGGCCAACCACTTCTCCATGAGGAACTCTGTAAGCTTAATCTTCACATTGCTCCTCGCGGATTTCTTTCTACCTTGGTGGCGAAACCTACCCTTGTGGATCTTATCATAGAAGCCCAGAAGCATGATACGGGGATTACCCGGATCAAGAGAAACATTGCCAAGGGTATTGCTGGTAGTTTCTCTACAGATGATCGAGGTGTTGTTCTCTTTGGGAACCGCCTGGTGGTCCCCAAGAAGCAACATCTTCGACAATTGATTCTCAAGGAGGCGCATGAATCTCCTCTCACGATTCATCCCGGTAGTACTAAGATGTATCAGGACCTACGCCAGAGGTTCTGGTGGACTAGGATGAAGAGAGAAATCGCTGCGTTCATTGCTAAATGTGACGTTTGTCGTCGCATTAAGGCAGAGCATCAAAGACCTGCTGGCACCCTTCAGCCTTTAGCTATTCCTGAATGGAAATGGGATAAAGTTGGTATGGACTTCATCACTGGCTTTCCCGGGACCAAGAGAGGGAATAACGCTATCTTCGTAGTCGTTGATCGTCTTTCCAAAGTGGCTCACTTCCCACCTGTTCGAGAGAGTATCACTGCTAGTCAGCTTGCTGACTTATACATTTCTCGAATAGTATCACTCCATGGTGTTCCACTAGAGATCAATTCGGACCGTGGCAGTCTTTTCACTTCTCATTTCTGGGAGAGTTTCCAAACTGCCATGGGAACCCATCTTTCCTTCAGTACCGCTTTCCACCCTCAGTCGAGTGGTCAGGTGGAACGGGTCAATCAAATTCTCGAAGACATGCTCAGAGCTTGTGTTATCTCATTCGGTATGGATTGGGAGAAATGTCTTCCTTTTGCCGAGTTTGCTTATAACAATAGCTATCAATCCAGCCTCAAGAAAGCTCCTTTTGAGGTTCTCTATGGACGAAGATGTCGAACACCTTTGAACTGGTCAGAAACCGGTGAAAGACAATTCTTTGGACCGGGCATGATCCAGGAGGCAGAAGAGCAAGTTCGCATCCTTCGCAAGAATTTGAAAACAGCCCAGTCTCGTCAGAAAAGCCAGTACGATCGTCATCATAAGGATATGACTTATGAAATTGGCGACCAGGCTTACCTTCGGGTTACTCCTTTGAAGGGTACCCATCGTTTCGGTATCAAGGGCAAGATGCCTCCTCGTTGCATTGGTCCCTTTCGCATTCTCGCTAAACGAGGAGAGGTTGCCTACCAATTGGAACTACCCCCACATCTTTCTCGAGTTCATGATGTCTTCCACGTCTCTCAACTCAGGCGTTGCTTCTCGGATCCTATCCGCGGAGTGGACCACGAAACGCTTGATCTCCAAGATAACCTCACATACCGAGAGTACCCGGTTCGCATTCTTGATCAAGCAGAGCGTGTCACTCGACGTCAGAACATCAAGTTTCTCAAAGTTCAGTGGTCTCATCATTCCGAGAGAGAAGCTACTTGGGAGCGAGAAGATCGTCTTCGACTGGAGTACCCCGCTTTCTTTCCGTCGACCCCTGAATCTCGGGACGAGATTTTTTCAAGTGGGGGCGAGTTGTCACATCCCTAGTCTGGTATGACCTAGACTAGCTAGCCATTTGTGCATCATATTTAAATTTCATTTAAATTTGAAATGAGGATTGGTGGAACCCTCAGAATCATTTTTGAAAATGACCCAAATAAAAATTTCTCCAAAAGGGTCCAAGAAAATGCTCATGTTGCCCTCTGAAAATATTGGACAGAGATAAAAATCAAACCAATATTTTTAGGAGCTCATGGATATTTAATTTTGGCCATTTGGATTAATACGATAATTATTTGCTTTGGATATATATTGTTATATATATGAAATATGGTCCAAAAATTATGCCATTTATAAAGGAGCTCTGGAATATTATAGCTAGCTCCTGCAAAAATTGGCATAAGGTAATTAAATGATTTAATATTTTAATTAAATCAAAACAAATGTCAGAAAAAAATAGAAAACAGAATTAAAGAGGAGAAGCTTACCTGGGGCTCCCCCCTGTGCAGCCCAGCAGCAGCAGGCCGGCCCAGCCAGCAGGCGGCCCAGCCCGCCTCCTCCTCTGTCGTCTTCCCCCCCCTCGCCAAGCAGCTGCGTGCCGCGCGCACCGCCGCGCCGCGCCACCTCCTCCCTCTCTGCCTGCCTGCCTCTCCCCTCCTCGTCTGGATGCCCCGGACGACGCCACGCAGCCAGCCCGACCCCCTCGCACTCTCCCTCGCCCTCGTCCTCTCCTCTGTCACTCTCTCTCTCTCACGGCCGAACGCCACCGACGCCACCGCTTGCCGTTGCCGCGGCCACCACCTCCCCCTCTCCCTCGCTTCGAGTCCGGTAGCCCCGCCACGTCGTCCACCACCTCTCCGTCAAGCCGTGCCCCTCCGGACGCCCCATGGAGCCGTCGCCGTCGTCTTCTTCATCACCGGCCGCTGTGGATCCCCATCGACGCTCCGGCCGCACCAGTGCGTCCCCGAGCCCACTTCGACTGCCGCTGCAACCGCGGTGAGCTCCGCCACCGCTTCCCCCTCTCCGTTTAACTGCCCGCACGCCGTAGCCCTCCTCCCCACCACGGCCGGAGCCTCTCGCCGCCGTCCATGTCGCCGTCGCCGTCTCGGCCCGCCTCCGCCCAAACCGAGCATCCCATCGCGCTCCCAGTGCCACGAGGGTGCCGCCGAGCCCCTCAAGTGGCCTCCCCGTGCCCCGCAGCCCGTTCCCGCTCGAAGCCGAGCTCCGGCCGCCGCCGCGAGCTTTGCTCCGGCGAGCTCCGGCCTCCCCAGCTCCTCCCACCTGTCCCACCGGATGCGCGAGAGCCCGGGCTACGCCCCGGTGCTCTCCGACGCCGCCCGCGTGGCCTGTTTCGCGGACTCCGCCGCGTCCAGAGGTCGCCGGCGGCGAGCCCCGTCGCCTGAGCCCCGCCATGTGGGCCCGGCCCGTCAGGTGATTAGCTTAGTGCTAATCACCGCTTAGTTAACCCCCCCTGAGGCTGACAGTGGGCCCCAGCACCACTAACTTTTAATTAGGATTAAATTAACCCCCTGTTTAACCCCCTGTCACTGACGTGTGGACCCCACACGTCAGGTTTGACCCCATCAGCTGCAGTTGACTGCTGACGTCGTGCTGACGTCATGCTGCGCAATAATATGATTTCTGAGATTAAATTAAATCAGGAAATTCCAGAAATTGATTTAAGCTTCAAAAATTCATAACAATTCAACCGTAGCTCAGATTAAAATAATTTATATATGAAAAATTATCAAAAAAATATAA
The DNA here is from genome assembly GCF_002162155.2 of Triticum dicoccoides. NCBI lineage: Eukaryota > Viridiplantae > Streptophyta > Magnoliopsida > Poales > Poaceae > Triticum > Triticum dicoccoides. The sequence goes on along the minus strand of NW_021240440.1, from coordinate 11,227 downwards.
TCTATCCATCTGTACTAGTTTCATGCATGACAAACCAACTTATACATGCTGAATATGAGAAAACACATTATGGCATATATAAGAGACTTAATTTAGAATTGCATTTGAGCTTATGGTTCAAATGGACTTCAAACCAGATGAGTACTAGTTGCATTAGCACAATCAGCATCACATCTTCATGCCATGTTCATGCATCATTGTATTGCATATGCTTCTGTTTTGATTGTTGGCACCGTTCCTTCTCGATAGGCCCTGCTCCGGAGACGTTCCAGAGTATCTGTCTATGAAGCAGTGCCTCCCTTGTTGATTTACCAGGCAAGCAAACCCCCTTGTTCATTCCGATACAATCCTACTCTCTCGCTCCTGCTCTCAGTTATTGCATTAGGACAACAACGATTCATCTGCTACTTTGTGCTGCGGTAGTTGAACCCATTCCTCTGCATGACCTGTCATTGCCACAGTAAATAGTTGAAACCCACTGGCATGTGTAGGAGTTGATTGAGCCATGTTGTGTTCCTACCATGCTATGCCTGCTATTGCTTAGAGTTGTGTCAGGTCTGGTTCATTGGGAATGAATTGGAGTGTTATGATATGTTCTGATGCTGAGAGTGAAGTGTGTGAACACGATTTGGTAAAGGTAGCGGTGAGAGGCCATGTAGGAGTACATGGTGGGTTGTCTCACTGGAACCGTCCTTAAGCACCGAGTTCTATGTATGTTGTCCAATGACTCGATACTACCACACATTGGGTTCCGGTAACTCGACCCCTCTCGACTTATTAACCAACTTGGTCTCTGTCCAGGAGTCGCAACTAGTTTCTGGTGTTTGTAGGTAGTGCTATTTTTCTACCAAGTGGCACCCAGCAGGGTGGGCTTGGGACAGACTAGGCACACGTGGCCTGGTGTACCGAGTGGCACCCGGATGGTGGGCTCGGGAACCCTGCACACATCGTTTGGGGCCGTGAGCGACACCCCGGCCGGATCTCCTTGCGGATGGAACCCGAATAGGCGATAAACCTGGGCTAGAGTCTTGTGTGGTTAGTCAGGTCGTGGCCGACACCCTCGCCAGGCTTCCGCTTGAAGGTTGCCGAGATACATGACGTGTACATGGCGGTAAGTGGCGAGAGCGTGTGTGAAGAAGTACACCCCTGCAGGGTTAACATGATCTATTCGAATAGCCGGGTCCGCGGTTATGGACTTCTTGGATGCTTACATGGTACATAGACAAATTGAAGTGGATACTATAAAATGCTCAAGACAAGTGTGAGTGCTATGCATGGCCTTCTCGTAGCGAGACGGGGATGAATCCATAGTAGTGTATTGTGTGGTGATTAGTGGACTCGTGTACGTTGTCTCACCTCCAGAGTTTCTGGTGGTCGTAGAACAGGATAGCCACAGAGTCAAAGCTGGCTTGCTGCAACTAAACCCCACATTACCTCTTGATACAAATGCATGTATGATAGGATCTGATGTAAGTCTTGCTGAGTACCTTTGTACTCATGTTGCTTTATTTATGTTTTTGCAGCGGAGACTTCGGTCTTACTAGTGTTCTCATGGACTTCGACTAGTAGCTAGTACCTCAGCTACGATCTTGATCAGATGTTGTAGATAGTCAGGCTTTCAGCCTTCTTCATTTATAGATGTCTGTACTCAGACATGTAATGCTTCCGTTTGTTGCTTGATTGCTCTGAATGTTGGGTCATGTGACCCTGGGTGTAATATTGCTATGTTGGCTCTTCTGAGCCTTTATCTATATGAGTTGTTGAGTTATGCTGTGATGCCATGTTGTACAACACATACTTGCATGTTATGCGTACGTGTAATGTGTATTGCTATGTGTGGGATCTGACTATCTAGTTGTTTATCCTTAGTAGCCTCTCTTACCGGGAAATGTCTCCTAGTGCTTCCACTGAGCCCTGGCAGCTTGCTACTGCTCCGGAACACTTCGGCTGGCCGGCATGTGTCCTTCTTCGTTCCTGTGTCTGTCCCTTCGGGGAAATGTCACGCGATGAATACCGGAGTCTTGTTAGCCCGCTACAGCCCGGTTCACCGGAGTCCTGTTAGCCCAGTGCTACAGCCTAGATTCACTCGCTGATGACCAACATGTTCGATGCTGGGTCATGGATGCCTGTCCCTGTAAGTTAGTGCCACTTTGGGTTTACAACTAGCCATGTCAACCCGGGCTCTTTATCATATGGATGCTAGCGACACCATCATATACGTGTGCCAAAAGGCGCAAACGGTCCCGGGCAAAGGTAAGGCGACACCCGTGGGGATACCGTGCGTGAGGCCGCAAAGTGATATGAGGTGTTACATGCTGGATCGATGTGGCATTGAGTCGGGGTCCTGACAAGGGGGCTTAACTGCGACCCCGTAATCGCCTAAGTTAAAAACATTCCGAGTGGAGAGCAATCCTCCCACTCGAGGGCTTAGTGTGACCCCGTAATCGCCTAAGTTAAAAACATTCCAAGTAGAGAGCAATCGTCCCACTCGGGGGCTTAGCGACGACCCCATAATCGCCTAACTTAAATACATTCCGCTTGGGGGCTTGCTGCGACCCTGTAATCGCCTAAGTTAAAAACATTCCGAGTGGAGAGCAAT
>NW_021240440.1:5048-6335 GCF_002162155.2 Triticum dicoccoides | reverse complement strand
AGGATAGCCACAGAGTCAAAGCTGGCTTGCTGCAACTAAACCCCACATTACCCTCTTGATACAAATGCATGTACGATAGGATCTGATGTAAGTCTTGCTGAGTACCTTTGTACTCATGTTGCTTTATTTATGTTTTTGCAGCTGAGACTTCGGTCTTACTAGTGTTCTCGTGGACTTCGACTAGTAGCTAGTACCTCAGCTACGATCTTGATCGGATGTTGTAGATAGTCAGGCTCTTCAGCCTTTTTCATTTGTAGATGTCTGTACCCAGACATGTAATGCTTCCGCTTGTTGCTTGTATGCTCTGTATGATGGGTCCTGTGACCCCTGTTTGCAATAATTGCTATGACGGCTCTTCTGAGCCTTCATCTATATGAGTTGTTGAGTTATGCTGTGATGCCATGTTGTACAGCACATACTTGCATGTTATGCGTACGTGTAATGTGTATTGCTATGTGTGGGATCTGACTATCTAGTTGTTTATTCTTAGTAGCCTCTCTTACCGGGAAATGTCTCCTAGTGCTTCCACTGAGCCCTGGTAGCTTGCTACTGCTCCGGAACACTTAGGCAGGCCGGCATGTGTCCTTCTTCGATCCTGTGTCTGTCCCTTCGGGGAAATGTCACGCGATGAATACCGGAGTCCTGTTAGCCCGCTACATCCCGGTTCGCCGGAGTCCTGGTAGCCAGTGCTACAGCCTGGATTCACTCGCTGATGACCGACACATTCGATGCTGGGTCATGGATGCCTGTCCCTGTAAGTTAGTGCCACTTTGGGTTTACGACTAGCCATGTCAGCCCGGGCTCTTTATCATATGGATGCTAGCGACACCATCATATACGTGTGCCAAAATGCGCAAACGGTCCCGGGCAAAGGTAAGGCGACACCTGTGGGGATACCGTGCGTGAGGCCGCAAAGCGATATGAGGTGTTACATGCTAGATCGATGTGGCATCGAGTCGGGGTCCTGACAGTTAAAAACATTCCGAGTGGAGAGCAATCCTCCCACTCAGGGGCTTAGCTTCGACCCCGTAATCGCCTAAGTTAAAAACATTCGGAGTGGAGAGCAATCCTCCCACTCAGGGGCTTAGCTGCGACCCCGTAATCACCTAAGTTAAAAACATTCCCAGTTGAGAGCAATCCTCCCACTCGGGGGCTTAGGGTCACCCCGTAATCGCCTAAGTTAAAAACATTCCGAGTGGAGAGCAATCGCCCCACCCGGGGGCTTAGCTACAACCTCGTCATCGCCTAAGTTAAATACATTCCGCTCGGGGGCTTAGCTGCGACCCC
>NW_021240440.1:4517-5038 GCF_002162155.2 Triticum dicoccoides | reverse complement strand
AACATTACGAGTGGAGAGCAATCCTCCCACTCGGGGGCTTAGCTGGGACCCCATAATCGCCTAAGTTAAAAACATTCTGAGTGGAAAGCAATCCTCCCACTCAGGGCCTTAGATGCGACCCTGTAATCGCCTAAGTTAAAAATATTCCAAGCGGAGAGCAATCCTCCCACTCGGGGGCTTAGCTCCGACCTCATAATCTCCTTAGTTAAAAACATTCCGAGTGGAGAGCAATCCTCCCACTCGGGGGCTTAGCTGCGACCCCGTAATCGCCTAAGTTAAAAACATTCCGAGTGGAGAGCAATCCTCCCACTCGGGGGCTTAGCTGCGACCCCGTAATCGCCTAAGTTGAAAACATTCCGAGTGGAGAGCAATTCTTCCACTCGGGGGATTAGCTGCAAACCTTTAGTCGCCTAAGTTAAAACCATTCCGAGTGGAGAGCAATCCTCACACTCGGGGGCTTACCTGCGACCCTGTAATCCCCTAAGTTAAAAACATTCAGAGTCGAGAGAAATCCTCCCACT
>NW_021240440.1:3512-4507 GCF_002162155.2 Triticum dicoccoides | reverse complement strand
AAATGATCCAAAAGGTGCATGCTCTTGGACTTAAGGGTTTAACATGGGGGACTACAAGTAGGAGAAATAATCAAGGGTATAGGAGCAACTAAAATGGTGGTTGCTGTACAAATCCTCAAATTGGACCAGAATGGAAATGAGGTTGATCCACTCAAATTTTTAAGAGAACATAAATAGGTTTTTGCACAAAGTGAAATAATATGCTCCTACTGACCTCCCTTAATTTTGGTAGAAGTTTTAAAGAAATATTTAAATAGGTTGTAGTGCAAAATGCACTCTGGACCAGAGAAGAAAAAATGAGTGTAGGGCTCAAATTATTTTATGAATGAAATATATTTTTGCATAAAAGTTATTTAAAATCATCACATGACATCTCCAAATTTTTGTGGAAATTTTAAGTGAGTCCATCAAATGGTTGTAGTTCAAATATGGTCAATTAACCTTGACAACCATTTCCCAGAAAATAAAGATCAAGCCACTTAATTATTTAATTAATTACACTGATAACAGCAAAGTTTTTCTTGAGAGGTTAAACAAGTCCAACAACATAATTGAAAAGTTTTCTCTCTGGGAAAAACTCATCATAACAGGGAAGGAAATGATTTTTTTTAAAAAATCAAAATGGAGCTCAGAAATCCAAAGTTTTAATTCCTGGCAAAATTTTAAATAAAACCAGGCCAAATTTTTGGGGTGTCACAGAGTGGAGAGCAATCCTCCCAATCAGGGGCTTAGCTGCGACCCCGTAATGGCCTAAGTTAAAAACATTCCGAGTGGAGAGCAATCCTCCCACTCGGGGGCTTAGATACGACCCTGTAATCTCCTAATTTAAAAACATTCCGAGTGGAGAGCAATCCTCGCACTCGGGGGCTTAGCTACGACCCCGTAATCGCCTAAGTTAAAAACATTCCGAGTGGAGAGCAATCCTCCCACTCGCGGTCTTAGTGTGACGCCGTAATCGCCTAAGTAAAAAACATTCCGAGTGGAGAGCAATCGTT
>NW_021240440.1:0-780 GCF_002162155.2 Triticum dicoccoides | reverse complement strand
CACTCGGGGGCTTAGCTGCGACCCCGTAATCGCCTAAGTTAAAAACATTCCGAGTGGAGAGCAATCCTCCCACTCATGGCCTTAGATGCGACCCCGTAATCGCCTAAGTTAAAAACATTCTGAGCAGAGAGCAATCCTCCCACTCAGGGGTTTAGCTGCGACCTCATAATCGCCTAAGTTAAAAACATTCCGAGTGGAGAGCAGTCCTCCCACTCGGGGGCTTAGCTGCGACCCCGTAATCGCCTAAGTTAAAAACATTCCGAGTGGAGAGCAATCCTCCCACTCAGGGGCTTAGCTGCGACCCCGTAATCGCCTAAGTTGAAAACATTCCGAGTGGAGAGCAATTCTTCCACTCGGGGGATTAGCTGCAAACCTTTAATCGCATAAGTTAAAACCATTCAGAGTGGAGAGCAATCCTCACACTCGAGGTCTTACCTGCATCCCCGTAAACCCCTAAGTTAAAAACATTCTGAGTCGAGAGAAATCCTCCCACTCGGGGGCTTAGCTTTGACCCAATAATCGCCTAAGTTAAAGAAATCCGAGTGGAGAGCGGTCCTCCCACTCAGGGGCTTAGCTACGACCCCGTAATCGCCTAAGTTAAAAATATTCCGCTCGGGGGCTTAGTTGTGACCCCGTAATCGCCTAAGTTAAAAACTTTCCGAGTGGAGAGCAATCCTCCCACTCAGGGGCTTAGCTTCGACCCCGTAATCGCCTAAGTTAAAAACATTCGGAGTGGAGAGCAATCCTCCCACTCAGGGGCTTAGCTGCGACCCCATAATC
>NW_021240439.1:0-385 GCF_002162155.2 Triticum dicoccoides | reverse complement strand
TTGATCAGTAGTGGAGCCCGGTTGGGGCGATCGGGGATCTTTGTCGCATTTGGGGTTGTTCTTCATTTTGGTTCCGTAGTCGGACATTGAGTGTAACTGGATGAATGTAATGTTATTTATGCATTGTGTGACGTGGAGAGTGTAAGCCAACTATGTATCTCTTTCCCTTATTTATTACATGGGTTGTGTGAAGATTACCTCACTTGTGACATTGCTTACAATGCGGTTATGCCTCTAAGTCATGCTTCGACACGTGGGAGATATAGCCGCATCGTGGGTGTTACAACTGACCCGGAACCCTCAGAGTCTGCATCGTGTGAGCTCGGCCAAGGAGTTTCCTCCCCGCCGTGACGCTGCTTCTCCCTAGCCGAACCTCGCCTCTAAG
>NW_021240438.1:0-3036 GCF_002162155.2 Triticum dicoccoides | reverse complement strand
GACCTAAGCCACATAATTCAGCAGCCAGACGAATCGGCCAGACAATTCTGGACATGGTTCTTAACAAAGAAAAATCAAATCGTCGATTGTCCGGATGCAGAGGCCCTCGCAGCCTTCAAACATAACATCCGCGACGAGTGGCTTGCCCGACACCTAGGACAGGAAAAGCCGAAATCTATGGCAGCCCTCACATCACTCATGACCCGCTTCTGCACGGGAGAGGACAGCTGGCTAGCCCGCAGTAACAACCTCAGCAAAAATTCTGGCAGTCCGGATATCAAGGACCGCAATGGCAGGTCGCGTCGCAACAAGAACAAACGCCGCGTTAACGGCGATAACACTGAGGATACGGCAGTCAACGCCGGATTCAGAGGCTCCAAACCCGGTCAGCGGAAAAAGCCATTCAAAAGAACTACTCCGGGTCCGTCCAATTTGGACCAAATACTCGACCGCTCTTGCCAGATGCATGGCACCCCCGAAAAGCCAGCTAATCACACCAACAGGGATTGTTGGGTATTCAAGCAGGCAGGCAAGTTAATCGCCGAAAACAATGACAAGGGGCTGCATAGCGATGACGAGGAAGAGACCCGGCCGCCGAACAATAGAGGACAGAAGGGTTTCCCCCCACAAGTGCGGACGGTGAACATGATATACGCAACTCACATACCCAAGAGGGAGCGGAAGCATGCACTCAGGGACGTATACGCGATGGAGCCAGTTGCCCCGAAGTTCAACCCATGGTCCTCCTGCCCGATCACTTTTGATAGAAGGGACCACCCCACCAGTATCCGCCACGGCGGATTTGCCGCATAGGTTTTAGACCCAATCGTCGAGGGATTTCACCTCATTAGAGTCCTGATGGACGGCGGTAGCAACCTGAACCTGCTTTATCAGGATAAAGTGCGCAAGATGGGCATAGAACCCTCAAGGATTAAACCCACAAAAACGACCTTCAAAGGCGTCATACCAGGTGTAGAGGCCAATTGTACAGGCTCAGTCACACTTGAAGTGGTCTTAGGATCCCTGGATAACTTTCGAAGCAAGGAGTTAATCTTCGACATAGTTCCGTTCCGCAGCGGCTATCATGCTCTGCTCGGACGGACCGCGTTTGCAAAGTTCAACGCAGTGGCTATACGCATATCTCAAGCTCAAGATGCCAGGCCCTCAAGGAGTCATCACGGTCAACGGAAACTTTGAATGCTCCCTCCGAATGGAGGAACACACAGCGGCTCTCGCGGCAGAAGTACAGAGCAGCCTCTTAAGGCAATTCTCGAGTCCGGCCGTTAAGCGATCGGACACGGCTAAACGCACCCGGAGTAACCTACAACAAGACCACCTGGCACGTTCCGAGCACGCGTAGCAATGCGGCCCCAACCCCAGCCCTTGCAAAATTGCAAGACTGGTCCTTCGCGTACATCACTATGCTCTGGAGATACCATGGGCATAGGGGGAGGGGCACGACCACGACAGGCCCAGAGTGTGGCTTAACCACACCAGGGGCTCCCAAGTGTGTCATTCTTTCTTTTTCTTTCCTTTTTCTTTTTTCTTACCCACAGGACTCCGTTCACTAGAGGCCCTGTCCGGCAGTAGACCTGCCCAACTCACGATGCAACAGCCAGGGAAGGAGAAAGGCTACGACGAGTATCCAGGTGGTCTCCATTATGAGCATTAAATCTGTTTTATACATCATTCTGCAGCCTACCCCTGGAGGGGGACATGTTTAATAGTCCCATCCCCTGCTTACCGCACTATTTGTATCGTTCTGCATTCATGGCAGTATTTCTTCAATAAACAATGCATCACTTTTTGCTTATAATTGCATTTCTTTCTTATACATATGTTCATTTATGACATGTTGCATCCGTACACTTTGGTACGGCTAAATACACCAGGGGCTTAAGTTCCCCACATTATGGTGTGATAAGTCTGAACACTTTCACAAGTGCGGCACCCCGAACTTATAGCATTATATGCATCGGCTCCGAATCATGTCTTGGGTCAATAGTTGGGTTTGCCCGGCTCCCATGTTTTGGTACCTTACGTTCCGTTATATCCGCTAAGGTAGCACTGGGAGAACCACTGCGATTGCGCCCCAGTTGAGCTGGGCGAGCGCCTCAGTGGACAAAGCTAAAACTGACCGTCATGATAAGGCGAGAGCTGGTCGCTGTTCGAGAGGTTCTTTCGAGTCCCTAAAGACTTATGCCGCTTAGAGCGAGGAACCGGCTATGTCCGGCCCAGGCGTGGATAGCGCCCCGAATTCGGCCTTCCGAACACTAGGGGCTTCGCTGAAATTTAAAATTATAGAATTCTATGGCTAAGTGAGAGTGTTCAAGCATTATAAGTTCGGTTGCCTCGTTCGTTGTGTTGAGCGCCTACCTAGATGGACCCAAAAATGGGAACAAGAGCGCTCAAGTTTATCCCGAACACCCCAGCACTCGTGGCATGGGGGCTGAAGCCGACGACTTGCCATCTCTCACATTTGATAAACGGCCGCACAGAAGGTAATATTTTAAATTAACAAGTGTTGCTTAGCGCATATGAACAAAGTTTTCAGCGCACAGGATAACAAAATGCGAGTCTCTTCAAATATTACATCTTTGGAGCACTCACCCGCAATCATGCGAGCACGCTTCAGGACACTCTTATAATACATCTCGGGTGTACGATACTCCTTGCCCGTCGGTGGCACGTCCGTCACAAGCTTCTCATCGTCCATCCTGCCCCAGTGCACCTTTGCACGGGCAAGGGCCCGACGGGCACCTTCAATGCAGGCGGAGTGCTTGACGACTTCAACCCAGGGACACGCATCCACCAGCCGCCGCACCAGGACGAAGTAGCTCCCAGGCATGGCCTCCTTGGGCCACAGCCGAACTATGAGGCCCTTCATGGCCTGTTTGGCCACCTTGTGGAGCTCGACCAGCTGCTTCAGCTGGTCGCTAAGGGGCACCAGATGTCCGGCCTCAGCATACTGAGACCAGAAGACCTTCTCCGTCGAGCTCCCCTCCTTGGCCCGGTAGAAAGCAGCAGCATCGGACA
>NW_021240437.1:0-1080 GCF_002162155.2 Triticum dicoccoides | reverse complement strand
GAGAGAGACTTGGAGTAGGGGACAAGTCGTACATGGTTTAAACCAATCATACCTCTAACTCCTAATCTCTAACTTAAACATAATTATACTTTTAACATTCCCCCTCAGTCGTAGCGGGGAGTGAAGCGGACGATGACGACTGAATTTGAACTCTTGTGCTTCTGTCGTCTTCTACGCTACGCCATCATCAACTGCGTCTCTGATGGGTCAGCACCTAGGGCGGTGACTGCGTCCCCTTCTAGTGCCTTCCTGCCTTCTCCTCTATTTAAGTTACAGACAAAATATCTAGCTTTAATTATGACTGAATTCTCTACCTAGAACTACAAGTCACATCTAAATTCTCTACCTGTAACTATTTAAGTTACAGACAAAATTAGACTAGAATAGCAGTAGGTATATGAGGTTTACCGTGTGTGCTGACAGAATAATCTGGTGGTGACATGATGGGCCGGCGGTACAAACGTGCTTGCGACGGCCAGCAGCGGCCGCCCTATTCGTCGCTACTCGGCTGCATGTACATCCAAGAGATCTAATTTGCGGCGGCAGTTATCCGCACCCAGGAGGTAAGATCAATCGATCGTAAATGAATTTGAGGCCACATGGGGCGAAAACGCATGATCGGGCAGTCGTGTAGCTAGGTGTAGATGGGCTGATGCGTGTTGTTGGGCTTCGGCTCATACATAGTCTGGCCCCTGCTTACCGATCCTTAAAAAAAGAAAAGAAAAGGGCAAGGTAGTGCGTCCTGTACATACACCAGCTAAGAGTATCTTCTTTCGCACACAATTACTTTCTCCCTTCCAAAATATAAGAATGTTTTTAACACTAGCATAGTGTAAAAAATGTTCTTATATTCTAGGACAGAGAGAGTACATGACAGGGCAATATAGATTGTTTTTTTAAATTTGCGGTAATTTCAATGGGGTAAAGAAAATATTTGTAACTAGACCTGAGCATAATTTGGACTGAAACCATAATTTCAGATCGGTTTTCCTATTGGTCTTTTTTGGTTTGGATTAAATGGGTTGAACTCCTAATGTAAGCTGGTTTGGTTTGGACTTCTCCTTTTTTTAGAACGAAGAC
>NW_021240436.1:0-2296 GCF_002162155.2 Triticum dicoccoides | reverse complement strand
GTAATGCCTCAGATTTATTCTAACTGCAAATGTTCCAGTGCTTGCGATTACAAGCAACATTTTCTCGAGAAAAAAAGAAAGAACGTGCATTGCATTTGCTCGATCGTGTCTAAGTCTAGCTCGAGCAATCTCAATGAAGTTAGCAAGCTAGCTAGTTTAATAAGTCTTGCAGTACTCGTACGCGCGCGTGATCACACTCTTCCACCGCGTACATAAATTAGGGAGGTGTTTGTTTCAGAGAAATTTGCCCGTCACCTGATTACGCCGTAATAGGAAAACGTTACTCGCGTTTGGTAACTCCACCCCGTAAACGCGTCCCTCCGTAAATGGGTCCGGCCCAGTTATCCATCGATACCACCCGCCCCCCACCGGTAACGAGCCCGTACCCCCCTCCTGCCACCCGAGCCCTCTCTTCCCCGCACGACCCCGTCTTTCTCGTCCGCCGCCGCCTCCCAATCCCCTTCCCTTCCGGCGCCGGCGCCGGCGCCTCCCTGATCCACTTCGAGCCACCGTTGCGTGAAGAACGGGAAGAGTTCCCTGCGGAGATTGAATCAGCGGGTGGCGCTTGTTATCGGGAAGGCCGGCGGTGCTTGAGATCGGAGGCCGCCAGCAGCGCACATGCTCGGGAACGGCCGACGGCACTTGATTTTGGGGAAGGCCGGCAGCGTTTGAGATTCTGGGTGGCTGGGCCGGAGCAAGAGCAGACCATCTACGGGGATCACTAATGGTGGCCGGCGAGCAGCAGGGTCGAGCAAAGCAAAGGTAATCAATTCCTTTCCCTGACCATGAACCAAACAAACTAGGAAAAAACTCATTACACCTCTTTAAACGCTGTGATCTGATTACGTTTACATTACCGTTACCATTTCTGTAGCCAAACACCTGTGACACCACGTTGTCGCGGTCTGACGTGCTCGGAAGCAGCGGCAGCCCCATGCAGGCGGTGCTGGTGGCGCAGGGAGTGAAGGACAAGCAGGTCATTCCCTATAGGCCGGAGATGCTCGAGGAGAAGCACGCCGTCGCAGGCTCCGGCCCGGCGTGCGCAGCGCCTTCTACAGTCCTCGACCTCGCCAGGGTGGTCCACCTGTACATGAGCTGGTGCCGCGCGATCCCGGACGTACAGGCAACCCGAAGCCGTCGAGTGCAACCCGCACGCGGCGCTCGGCTCATCCTCCACATCAACGGCGACAATGGCGACGCCAAGGTCAAGCCCGGAACCAAGTACGGCGCGCACGCCGAAGAGGTAGCGCCGCTCCTCCACGCGCGCTGCGCGGCGTGCCTGGGCGTGGCCGGCGTGTCCTTCCACATCGGCAGCTGCGGGACCCACACCGATGTGTACCGCGGGGCCATGGAGGACTGGACACGTGCATGGCGTTCAACACGGCGCTCGGCGTCCCGCCCATGCGCATGTTCGACGAGGCGGAGCTCCTTTTTTTTCTGATTCTAAAGGCTGGCCTATCTGGTGGGCCAAATGCTAGGGCCCAGCTGCTGGTGGGTTGGGAAAAAAAAACTACACCAGTTCGGTCGCTGTTTAGAACCACAGCGATTAGCGTAGGAACTACTTGGTGACTTAAATAGCCAGGTGCTGGCCAACGCTTCGCCGAGGACGCATACCTGATTTCTCGGATCTGCGGAGGCAAAAGCAGTTACTACGTACTTCTAGCTGGGCCTGTCCTATCGGCTTGTAACCCTAGGTCACCCTTTACCTCTCAATTTCTTTTCACGCCAGGACTACTACATACTCCCTCCGGTCCTTTTTACTCTGCATATTAGGTTTGTCTGAAGTCAATCTCATCCAACTTTGATCAAGTTTATATAAAAAATTATAGACATTCACATAACAACACCAATATCATTAGATTCATCTTGGAATATATTTTCATATTATATTTATTAAATATTATAGATGCTAATAATTTTTAATATAAATTTGGTCAAACTTAGCAAAGTTTGACTTTCGGCAAAACCAATGTGCAGAGTAAAAAGGACCGGAGGGAGTACCTCTTAATTTTTCAAAAACATTTCCCTTCGGCCAGCCGGCGTAACGCTCGGCAATACTTATCCCGTACAGGAGGCTCTGCTCGTACAGTCTCTACTGTTCTCTCGTTCCCCTCCATATTATCGAATCTCTTCATCGTCACCTACCTCTTGCTGTCATTCGCTTCCGCAATGGATGAGCTTAGCCTTCCCATCTCTAATCAAACACGAGTCAGATGTTCGATCCCATCCACATCACCCATCTCCTTTCCCTGCTTGTGTTTTGTTTGCCAGAAGAGGCGGAGCCGGTGCTGCAACA
>NW_021240435.1:0-608 GCF_002162155.2 Triticum dicoccoides | reverse complement strand
GCTGAAGCTGTGACCCTCAAATATATATCATAAAATATATTCTTGAAATGTTTAAAAAAATTGAAAGTGTTTTTTGTCCATGAACTATACCAAATGTTAGTGAAATTTATTATGGCTTGAGACTAGTTTCGGTGCGTCTGCTGAGGTTTGATGGCCAGATTAGCTAGTTAAGGTTGTAGATGCTCTTAACAGAGAAAATGGCTTGAGACTATGGTAGCTCGAACAACAATGAATGAGAATGAAGCCAGAAAAAGGGAAAATATTTTAAAAAGTGAACATACTTACTGAAAATCATGAACATGTTGAAAAACCATGATTTAAAAAAACTTTTTTGGAGTATTTTTGAAGGATGGTAATTTTTGAAAGTTTTGCGATATTTTTCTGAAATTTGTGCATGTTTTATAAAATTTATGAACATTTTCTAAAGTTGTCGTAAATTTGTGAAAATACAGAACATTCTAAAAAACAGGTAACGATTAAAGAAAACACTAGGAAAAAGAAATAAAAAATCAGACTGAAACCTTCTAAAAAGAAGGTTGCCAAGTCCGGATTCGTTGTAGACGGTACGCTACAACGGCGGAGCTATATGTATTGATGGGGGGATGTGC
>NW_021240434.1:0-1868 GCF_002162155.2 Triticum dicoccoides | reverse complement strand
TACCGCTAGACAAAGGGAATTGTATACGGGATTGATTAAGTCCTTGACATCGTGGTTCATCCGATGAGATCATCGTGGAACATGTGGGAGCCAACATGGGTATCCAGATCCCGCTGTTGGTTATTGACCGGAGAGTCATCTCGGTCATGTCTGCATGTCTCCCGAACCCGTAGGGTCTACACACTTAAGGTTCGGTGACGCTAGGGTTATAGAGATATTAGTATGCGGTAACCCGAAAGTTGTTCGGAGTCCCAGATGAGATCCCGGACATCACGAGGAGTTCCGGAATGGTCCGGAGGTAAAGATTTATATATGGGAAGTCTTGTTTTGGTCGCCGGAAAAGTTTCGCGCATTATCGGTATTGTACCGGGAGTGCCGAAAGGGGTCCGGGGGTCCACCAAGGGGGTCCACCTGCCCCGGGGGGCCACATGGGATGTAGGGGTGTGCGCCTTGGCCTATATGGGCCAAGGGCACCAGCCCCAAGAGGCCCATGCGCCAAGAGATAAGGGAAAGGAAGAGTCCTAAAGGGGGAAGGCACCTCCTGGGTGCCTTGGGGAGGAAGGACTCCTCCCTTGGCCGCACCCTTCCTTGGAGGAAGGGCCAAGGCTGCGCCCCCCTCTCCCTTGGCCCTATATATAGTGGGGGAAGGGAGGGCAGCAACACCTAAGCCCTGGCGCCTCCCTCTCCCTCCCATGACACATCTCCCTCCTCCCGCAGCGCTTGGCGAAGCCCTGTTGGAATCCCGCTACTTCCACCACCACGTCGTCGTGCTGCTGGATCTCCATCAACCTCTCCTCCCCCCTTGCTGGATCAAGAAGGAGGAGATGTTGCTGCTCCGTACGTGTGTTGAACGCGGAGGTGCCGTCCGTTCGGCGCTAGGATCATCGGTGATTTGGATCACGACGAGTACGACTCCATCAACCCCGTTCTCTTGAACGCTTCCGCGCGCGATCTACAAGGGTATGTAGATCCACTCCTCCCTCGTTGCTAGATGACTCCATAGATAGATCTTGGTGACACGTAGAAAAATTTTGAATTTATGCTACGTTCCCCAACAGTGGCATCATGAGCTAGGTCTATGCGTAGTTTCTATGCACGAGTAGAACACAAAGTAGTTGTGGGCGTTGATTTTGTTCAATATGCTTACCGTTACTAGTCCAATCTTGATTCGGTGGCATTGTGGGATGAAGCGGCCCGGACTGACCTTACACGTACTCTTACATGAGACTGGTTCCACCGACTGACATGCACTAGTTGCATAAGGTGGCTAGCGGGTGTCTGTCTCTCCCACTTTAGTCGGATCGGATTCGACGAAAAGGGTCCTTATGAAGGGTAAATAGCAATTGGCATATCACGTTGTGGTTTTGCGTAGGTAAGAAACGTTCTTGCTAGAAACCCATAGCAGCCACGTAAAACATGCAAACAACAATTAGAGGACGTCTAACTTGTTTTTGCAGGGTATGCTATGTGATGTGATATGGCCAAAAGGATGTGATGAATGATATATGTGATGTATGAGATTGATCATGTTCTTGTAATAGGAATCATGACTTGCATGTCGATGAGTATGACAACCGGCAGGAGCCATAGGAGTTGTCTTAATTTATTTATGACCCGCGTGTCAACATAAACGTCATGTAATTACTTTACTTTATTGCTAACCGTTAGCTGTAGAAGTAGAAGTAATAGTTGGCGAGACAACTTCATGAAGACACGATGATGGAGATCATGGTGTCATGCCGGTGACGATGATGATCATGGAGCCCCGAAGATGGAGATCAAAAGGAGCAATATGATATTGGCCATATCATGTCACTATTTGATTGCATGTGATGTTTATCATGTTTATACATCTTATTTGCTTAGAA
>NW_021240433.1:0-2014 GCF_002162155.2 Triticum dicoccoides | reverse complement strand
CCGAACTCACGATGCAACAGCCAGGGAAGCAGAAAAGCTACGTCGAGTGTCCAGGTGGTCTCTATTACGAGCAGTATACCTGTTTTACATACTATCCCGCAGCCTACCCCTGGAGGGGGACATGTTAAATAGTCCCATCCCTTGCTTATCGCACTATTTGTATCGTCCTGCTTTTATTGCAGTATCTTTTGAATAAACAATACATAGCTTCTACTTATTATTGCATTCCTTTTTTCATAAATGTTCATCTATGACATGTTGCACCCGTACAACTTGGTACGGTCAATACACCAGGGGCTTTAGTACCCCAAAACATGGTGTGATAAGTCCGAATACTTTCACAAGTGCGGCACCCCGAACTTATAGCATTATATGCATCGGCTCCGAATCATGTCTTGGGTCAATAGTTGGGTTTGCCTAGCTCCCATGTTTTGGGACCCTACATTCCGTTATATCGGCTAAGGTAGCGCTGGGAGAACCACTGCGATTGTGCCCCGGTTGAGCTAGGTTGAGCACCTCAGTGGAGAAAGCTAAAACTGACCATCATGATAGGGCGAGAGCTGGTCGCTATTCAAGAGGTTTTTCGGGTCCCAAAAGACTCATGCCGCTTAGAGCGAGGAGTCGGCATTGTCCGGCCAAGGCGTGGATAGCGCCCCGAACTCGGTCTTCCGAATACCAGGGGCTTCGCCGAAATTTAAAATTATAGAATTCTATGGCTAAGTCAGAGTGTTCAAGCATTATAGTCCAGTTGCCTCGTTCGTCGTGTTGAACGCCTCCCTCGAAGGACTCAAGAATGGGAGCAAGAGCGCTCAAGTTTATCCCGAACACCCCAGCACTCGTGGCATGGGGGCTGAAGCCAACGACTCGCCATCTCTCAAATTTGATAAACGGCCGCACAGAAGGTAATATTTTAAATTAACAAGCGTTGCTTAGCGCATATGAACAAAGATTTTAGCGTACAGGATAACAAATGCGAGTCTACTAAAAAATTACATCTTTGGAGCATTCACCCGCTATAAGGCGGGCACCCTTCAGGACACCCTCATAGTACATCTCGGGCTTGCGATACTCCTTGCCTGGCAGTGGCGCGTCCGTCACAAGCTTCTCGGCGTCCATCCTGCCCCAGTGCACTTTAGCGTGGGCAAGGGCCCGACGGGCACCTTCAATGCAGACGGAACGCTTGATGACTTCAATCCATGGACAGGTGTCCACCAGCCGCCGCACCAGACCGAAGTAGCTCCCAGGCATGGCTTTTTTAGGCCACAACCGAACTATAAGGCCCTTCATGGCCTGTTCGGCCACCTTGTGGAGCTCGACCAGCTGCTTCAGCTGGTCGCTCAGGGGCACCGGATGTCCGGCCTCGGGATATTGAGACCAGAACACCTTTTCCGTCGAGCTCCCCTTCTCGGCTCGGTAGAACGCGGCAGCATCGGACACACTATGGGGCAGATCTACGAACACTCCTGGAGAGCTCCGAATTCGGGTAAGTAACACATAATTCACTTTCACATGCTTGCTTTGCATGAAGAATGCCTTACCCGCCGCTATCTTTTTTATCGCCCCAATCTTCTGGAGGGCCTTCTGGGCTTCGGCCTTAGCGGCTTTGGCACTCTCAAGAGCCAAGGCGAGCTCAGACTCTCGAGTCTTCAAGTCACGCTCCAAACTCTCGTGTTTTTCCACGAGAGCCTGGAGCTCTTGCGGCACCTCCGCCACCCGTGCCTCCTGCTTCTCTCGCTCGGTGCACTCTGCGGCCGCATTGTTTTCGGCCTTGGACACCGCTTCCTTCAGGGTCGCCACCTCGTTCGTGGCCCCTGCAATACTCACGTTATTCCTGTCATTTTTTGCAACCAAATCCTTTCTATAAGGTATTACTTTAATAAGGTATTACTTACCATCCTTGTCCTCGAGCTGCTTCTTGGCAAGGCCGAGCTCGTTCTCGGACCGCTCGAGGCTCTGCTTCAATGCATTGACCTCCGCAGTCAGTGCGGCAGAGGTCAGCAGCGCAGCCTACATT
>NW_021240432.1:0-972 GCF_002162155.2 Triticum dicoccoides | reverse complement strand
AGTTACCTTTCATGCACCTCCGTTCTAGTGTTTCATGAACAAGCGAGCCAGTTTGTTTGACGGGATTGGAATATGATCTCGACATACAACCATGCGAGGGTGCGTTCAAGACATGCATCAAAGGCGGGCGGGTCGCGGAGCATGTGCCTGTGATCGATAATGACAAGAAGATTGTATCGGGAGGAACATGCGGAGCCCTAGTTCGCCGAAGGGGTTAGGGTGTGTACAGTACTGAATTACCCTTTTAGTTTGCCTGGGAAAAGTCTAAACTAACCTACTAAATGAATGGTGTTATTTGGTTGGTACTCTATCTCCTGTATATATGGAGTATAAGCGCACCGTAAAAGTACACTTAAACAAAGGCATAGTGAAAAATACACTTTTTGTGGTATAATGAATGTAATAAGACTGAAGTAGTGTAAGAAGTGAATATAAAAGATTTAAAATTCAGTGAGTGCGAAACAAATAGATTCACTGAAACATTAGAGATGAGACTTTTTGTATGAAACTAGAAAATCAGTGTTACAATTTAAAATAGATTTCATATATTATTGTTTTACTAGAAAAGCAGTGTTGTTACTCCTAGGATAAAATGATGTTGTGGTGCCTGTGTTTATGTAGTTATGTCATCATTAGCAGACATGTGTTTCAATTTCTAGCAAAGACAAATAAATCTTTGAAGCTCCCTCTATCGATATAGCTAGAAGAATGTGGACCCGAATTTTTATTTGGGTAAGCTATATTGACACACTAATAAATAAATATAAGTTTATGCACTTTGTAAAGATACTACTAGTTATATGGAAGCCTCAACCCTTAGCAGGATGAACTAGGATATATGTTGAACTCTGCAGCAACAGTACACCGACCAATGAAGGCCTGCCCACCACCTCAGTTGTTGATTCAAATTGATATTTCCAAGTACCAAAATCTTCGATTACAACATTTCAGTGAAATGAAACATTGTCATTC
>NW_021240431.1:0-413 GCF_002162155.2 Triticum dicoccoides | reverse complement strand
AGTGGTGAGCCAGACTCCCACTCGGAGGCTTAGCTGCAGTCCAGTACTCGCCTAAGTTTGAAAAAATCCTACCGAGTGGTGAGCAGACCTCCCACTCGGGGGCTTAGCTGCAGTCCAATACTCGCCTAAGTTTGAAAAAATCCTACCGAGTGGAGAGCAGACCTCCCACTCGGGGGCTTAGCTGCAGTCCAGTACTCGCCTAAGTTTGAAAAAATCCTACCAAGTGGAGAGCAGACCTCCCACTCGGGGGCTTAGCTGCAGTCCAATACTCGCCTAAGTTTGAAAAAATCCTACCGAGTGGAGAGCAGACCTCCCACTCGGGGGCTTAACTGCAGTCCAATACTCGCCTAAGTACGGAACACATCCCAATTTGCAAGGACGACGAGGTGCAAATCGACTGCTACCTTATCCTT
>NW_021240430.1:0-390 GCF_002162155.2 Triticum dicoccoides | reverse complement strand
ATTTGAGCAAATTTAAACAAACAACATTTTAAACATTTTAAACATGGATGAAAGTGGCCAAATATGAAACTAGATGAAATTCTAAGCATTTTTCATATATAAATTATTTTAATCCGATGCACGGTTGTGGAGTTATTAAATGCATGAACATGAGGGTGCAATCTGTAAATATGCAGTTGCACTGGTTAATTAGAAAAACATTCCGCAAAAAAACGTGACTCGGGATGAAACTGCAGGGTGCTGGGGCGCTCACCATGGGCCGAGGCCCGGCTGGAAGCAGAAGAGGCCGGCTGGGCTTGGTGGAGAGGGAGGCCTGCAGGGGGCACGCTGGGCCTGGGGGAGAGGCGGCTTGACAGGCCCGCACGAGCACTCGAGCGGGGCGCGGTCAAC
>NW_021240429.1:0-2526 GCF_002162155.2 Triticum dicoccoides | reverse complement strand
AATAAAGTAAAGTAATTTACATGGCGTTTCTCGATGACACGCAGGTCATATAAAAGAATAAAGACAACTCCTATGGCTCCTGCCGGTTGTCATACTCATCGACATGCAAGTCGTGAATCCTATTACAATAGCATGAACATCTCATACATCACATATAGATCATTCATCATTCATCACAACTTTGGCCATATCATATCACAAACCACTTGCTGCAAAAACAAGTTAGACGTCCTCTAATTGTTGTTGCAAGTTTTACGTGGCTGAATTAGGGTTCTAGCAAGAACGTTTTCTTACCTACGTTAAAGCCACAATGTGATTTGTCAACTTCTATTTACCCTTCATAAGGACCCTGTTCATCGATTCCGCTCCAACTAAAGTAGGAGAGACAGACACCCGCCAGCCACCTTATGCAACTAGTGCATGTTAGTCGGTGGAACCGGTCTCACGTAAGCGTACGTGTAAGGTTGGTCCGGGCCACTTCATCCCACAATACCGCTGAAGCAAGAAAGGACTAGTAACGGCAAGAAAGTTGACAAATCTACGCCCACAACAAATTGTGTTCTACTCGCGCAAGAAGAACTACGCATAGACCTAGCTCATGATGCCACTGTTGGGGAACGTTGCAGAAAACAAAAATTTTCCTACTCGTTTCACCAAGGTCATCTAGGAGTTCATCTAGCAACGAGTGATTAGATGCATCTACATACCTTTGTAGATCGCGCACGGAAGCGTTCAAAAGAACGGTGATGATGTAGTCGTACTCGACGTGATCCAAATCACCGATGACCAGCGCCGAACGGACGGCACCTCCGCGTTCAACACACGTACGGGACGGGAGACGTCTCCTCCTTCTTGATCCAGCAAGGGGGAAGGAGAGGTTGATGAAGATCCAGCAGCACGACGGCGTGGTGGTGGATGCAGGGCGTCATAGCAGCAGGGCTTCGCCGGGACTACGAGGGAGAGACGTAATGGGGGAAGGTGGAGGCGCCAGGGGCTGGTATAAAATCCCTCCCTCTCCCCCCACTATATATAGGGGTGCCAAGGGGGGGGCCGGCCCTAGTAGATGGCATCTACTAGGGGGGGCGGCGGCCAAGGGGAGGTTTCCCTCCCCCCCAAGGCACCTAGGGGTGCCTTCCACCACATGGAATCTTCCATGGTGGAAACCCTAGGCGCATGGGCCTATAGGGGCTGGTGCCCTTGGCCCATCTAGGCGAAGGCGCACCCCCTACAGCCCATGTGGCCCCCCGGGACAGGTGGCCCCACCCGGTGGACCCCCGGGACCCTTCCGGTGGTCCCGGTACAATACCGATAACCCCGAAACTTGTCCCGATGCCTGAAATAGCACTTCCTATATATAATTCTTTACCTCCGGACCATTCTGGAACTCCTCGTGACGTCCGGGATCTCACCCGGGACTCCGAACAACATTCGGGTTTCTGCATATACATATCTTCATAACCCTAGCGTCACCGAACCTTAAGTGTGTAGACCCTACGGGTTCGGGAGACAAGCAGACATGACCGAGACGACTCTTCGGTCAATAACCAACAGCGGGATCTGGATACCCATGTTGGCTCCCGCATGCTCCACGATGATCTCATCGGATGAACCACGATGTCGAGGATTTAATCAATCCCGTACGCTATTCCCTTTGTCTATCGATATGTTACTTGCCCGAGATTCGATCATCGGTATCCCAATACCTCGTTCAATCTCGTTACCGGCAAGTCACTTTACTCGTACCGTAATGCATGATCCCGTGACCAGACACTTGGTCACTCTGAGCTCATTATGATGATGCATTACCGAGTGGGCCCAGTGATACCTCTCCGTCATACGGAGTGACAAATCCCAGTCTTGATCCATGTCACCCAACAGACACTTTCGGAGATACCCATAGTCTACTTTTATAGTCACCCAGTTACGTTGTGACGTTTGGCATACCCAAAGCACTCCTACGGTATCCGGGAGTTACACGATCTCATGGTCTAAGGAAAAGATACTTGACATTGGAAAACTCTAGCAAACGAACTATACGATCTTGTGCTATGTTTAGGATTGGGTCTTGTCCATCACATTATTCTCCCAATGATGTGATCTCGTTATCAATGACATCCAATGTCCATAGTCAGGAAACCATGACTATCCGTTGATCAACGAGCTAGTCAACTAGAAGCTCACTAGGGACATGTCGGTGTCTGTTATTCACACATGTATTACGATTTCCGGATAACACAATTATAGCATGAATAAAGACAATTATCATGAACAAGGAAATATAATAATAATGCTTTTATTATTGCCTCTAGGGCATATTTCCAACAGATGTATTACGGAACGAGTAAAGAGACTTGCCGGTAATGAGATTGAACTAGGTATTGAGATACCGACGATCGAATCTCGGGCAAGTAACATACCGATGACAAAGGGAACAACGTATGTTGTTATGCGGTCTGACCGATAAAGATCTTCGTAGAATATGTAGGAGCCAATATGGGCATCCAGGTCCCGCTATTGGTTATTGAC
>NW_021240428.1:0-495 GCF_002162155.2 Triticum dicoccoides | reverse complement strand
TATGCATCGGAGCATCCTTGGGTACATCAACCTGGCTTTAATTTGTTTGTGTTCATCGTTATTTATTTGGTACATACGTAGTACATATATATTCCATACATTTCTATATCAGTTGACCTTTGTTGCTGCTTGTTTTAGGAACCAAAGTATGCAACGAGTGTTATCTGTGGCGTGGAGTCCACTTCGGAATCCTTGGGCAGGGAATGCTGCCACGTTAACTTTGTGGCTGCTCCCGAATCAGGGGCCCATAACCAGTTTTTCTTCGCCCAAGTCAATTGTTCGTTTCCTTATCAGAAGGCAGAACCAAATTTCTGCTGCCCTCTACTCTTCACGCACACCACTAAGTCCCTGTTCCTTGAGCACCTATATACGCAGGTTTTTGGTTTTCGTCCGGTTTTTCATAAATTAACTGGGCAATTCTCTTCTTAATTTATCAATCAGGCAAAAGTTTTGGCTCAGTTTGAAAAAAATGCAGGTTTTGAGAATTAAAGAGGA
>NW_021240427.1:0-1693 GCF_002162155.2 Triticum dicoccoides | reverse complement strand
GTGAGAGAGAACGGCAGGGATCCCTGATCGGGACGTGCCGACAGTGGGTTTTCACCGTCGGCGACGGCCACTGCATCTACACTAAGCATCCACCCCTTCCCCAAGCGGACGTGATCTGCCAGGATGTTAGAGATGTGGCCACAGTCTTTTTGTGCGAGAGAGTGTGAAGAGAGCAACCCTAGCAAGCAACCGTGTAGGTTGGCCCATCCTGACTATGTATATAGTGGAGCGGTTTCCTTTTCTCTCCATATGAACCTATCATATTGCGTACGTGCCACTGAAGAAGAAAAAATATATTTATAAATGACGTGGCACCTACTACTCATTCTCCTATAACCTTGCGCTCGGCATCTCCAAAATATTAACCTTGCGATTGGCTCTTCGCCTCTTCGGGAAGTCGAGCAATAATGGTAGTGCAGTATATATCGTTCTGGCTATATGAGACCGAATGAATTGCTGCACGTCCACCACGTGGGCGAAGTTCGAGGGGCGAGGGAGAGTGCTACTACATATGGAGCAAAATGAGTGAATGTACACTCTAAAATACGTCTATATACATCAGTGTTTGGAGTATGTACTAGTAGTTCATATTGAAATCTACTATGGACATATATATTCCAAACAATATGATATAATCTCTATAACCAAGGTAGTAGGGACGAGGAGTAAACGGAGGGAGTAGTAAATTTTTCTCCTCTTCCTGCGAGCCACCACGCGCATGGGCGGGGGAGGAGCAAGCTTCACCTCATCCTGCGAGCCACCGCGCCCATGGGCGGGGGAGACGGTGTACTAAGCAAGTTTCTCCTCGTTCTGCGAGTTGACGGGACACATCAAAAGTACTCCAGTGTATAGAGCCTTGCCTCTAAGGTAGGCCCCACATGGTTTGCCTCTTTTTTTAATTTAACATAACGCGTCAAGTCACAATTTATTTGCTCTTCCGTGGTAGATGATCCTCCCTCCACCAAGTGGACAACCAGTACACGTGCCAAATTACCACGTGGGCTGCCTTTTTCGTACAGAAATGAGCTCCACCGTGTACCCCGCGCGGGTGTGGTTGGGAAAGAGATGGGAGTACGTGCGCCGTACATGCACCTCTTCTCTTCGTGCATGTCCCACACCTACGTGGGTGTGTGTGAGAGATACAAACCGCGTTCGTGAGTGTTTTTTGTTTTGTGGTGGGGGTGGGGTGGGGTGGGTATTGATTTCATGAATTATTTGTGGGAATATGTGTCGATGAAATCTCAAACAAAATTTTGCATGCAATGTGTGTGAAATGGAGGCCTATCCATATCATACATAGAGGGTCGGGCAATCCACGAGAAGAGAGGGAGGGGTCATAGCTATCGATAGAGTCGAAGAGAGGATCAAGTACGGGTGGGTGCGAGATAGATGAAGAGAGCCATCGAAATTGCGTGTGTGTGTGCAAGTCAAAGATATAGGGCGACTGGCCTACCGGAACGTTAGAGGGCACATGTCAAGTTTGTGTGTGGCAGGGAGACATGACTAGAGCGCTTGATGTATCGGTGTGTGTGGGGGGGAGGGGTAGGCAGAGGCCTAACTATAGAGCTAGAACGACTCGTATATGTGTTGAAAAGGAGAGACCCAGCTATGTCATGAGGGAGATCGGTCGACATCCATACATAATTGAAGGACGGGAAATATGATGGGACAGAGAGAGAGAGGAGAGAGAGAG
>NW_021240426.1:0-2185 GCF_002162155.2 Triticum dicoccoides | reverse complement strand
TAGAATATTCATTATGTGGGTGTAGTCTTTTTTCTCGTAGTCTCTGGAAGGGTCAAAATACACGGCGTGGGAGACTTGCGGGTAAAGAACGATAAGGACGGCGCGCCCGTTGCTGCGGGGAAAAGACACCTCAAATTATTCCCCATATGAGAGAGAAGGAATGATTGAAATGTACGAAAGGGTTGTCCCGAACTGACTTACTTTGGATGATAAGGCACGAGGACAATTTCCCGGTCCTTATTGCACCATGAAGTTTTGGAGGTACTCCCTAGCAGTTTCACGCTCAAAGTCGCCGAGACTCAAGAAAGACTCGTGCATGTAGTACGGATCCGCCACACAGATTTGCGAGACTTCTTCACTCTTCATGACGGAGCTCATATGTAGCGCAAAAAGGCGGACGATAGTAAAATCAAGCCGCCTTGTTAGAAACATCTCAAAGATATGGTCAAACCGCAGGAAGAACACCTCCGCGGGCCGTGTGTCGACGTAGCACTTCCCCTCAGGCACACGAGCAGCATATGTCGGATATCCTGGATCCTTTGAGGCTAGTAGGCTTTTCTCAGTCGACAACACATGGTCGTGCAGTCTCCTGAGATCCCCTGATAGTGCCTCCAGCGGTTTCGGCGATAGCATCGGCTCGCCCGTGAGATGGAACATGACCGCACTTTTCACGGGTACACGCTCTTCAGAATGCATCGTCTGGCTACTATGTGCTTTGGCTTGTTTGGAGACAGTTACCTTCCCCGATCTCTTCCTCTCCTTTTTCTTGGGCACACCTTCCAGACC
Organism: Triticum dicoccoides; assembly: GCF_002162155.2. NCBI lineage: Eukaryota > Viridiplantae > Streptophyta > Magnoliopsida > Poales > Poaceae > Triticum > Triticum dicoccoides. The sequence continues at coordinate 1,399 of NW_021240426.1, read as the reverse complement.
CTTCCTTAACCCCTGCCCCAGTGTTCCCGGGCTAAGTATTGTACGACCCTCGCGCCCGGCTAGTTGAGCCTGTGTTGAGGCGGCATCTTCATGCGTGTCCTGTGAGGATTTCATGAAGAGAGACTTTTTGCAATCCATGGTACGACCCTGCCCGGGCATATCATCCATATCCTCATTAGCAAGCTGATAGCCCGATTCGTCATATGGTTGACTCATCATATCTATGTCACAGTCATACGCGTTTGTATTGAGGTAATCCATAGGGTCGACCTCCGTATCATCATCCATTCTCTGTTCTACAGGAGAAATTACACCAGCCAGTACTATTGCACCCCCTTCATCATGTCGTCCGCCGCTCTCACCCGGCACTACAGGTGCTGGTAATTGCGTAGGCGGGGTGGTGGTCTTCGCACATGCTTGTTGATGTGTGGTAGTTATTGGTGTGCTCTCGGCCGGCTCCAGACGAATAAGATTCTTTGTCCATAGCAGCACCCAATTCTTGCAGCTTCCAATCCGTGGCGGGGTCTCGTCGTCCGCTCCCACATGCTGTACTGGAGGAGGCAAATCCTCGTGCCCCGATTTCACACTGGTCAAGCTAACCCTGAAGTGCCCAGCGAGGATCGGCTGGTTGTGGAACATGCGTTGAGAGGGGTCCATTATCATCCCCTGTCCCACGTCCACCTTCTGGCCTTTGATCAAGTAGAGTACGGTGCACGGGGTTTCTTTCGCCTGCAAACACATATGTCTGTGGCGTAAAACAACCGAAAGGCAACAAAAATGAAATATTATATATATATATGTTGGTGCGACATGTAATTACCGTGACGGCGTCGAGCTCAGCCAAAGACGAAGGCCCACCTAACGCGCCTCAGACTGAGGACGGGCTGCTATGAGTGGGAGCGGCTGCGAGAGGAGGCCCGGTTGCGTGAGCAAGTGATGGTGCGATGGTGTTGTTGTTCATGGAGTTGCTCCCGACGAAACTGGGCATCAGGAAATCATGTACCGTCTTGTCTAGATTTAGTGTCCTCATTTATTTCTAAAAGTATGAATAAATTAGAAATGACATAAAAAGAAATCTATGTGCCAGCACTCGATATGCCAACTATGTAGCACAAAATCATGCCTTTATTCACGAGAAATTTCGGCATGACCTTTGCAAAAAAATGGACATATCAAGCGCCTGAAATTCACCGGAACGGAAATGAATCAACATTCCGGCGTAACATAGGCCACTCGGATCATTTTCCAAACATGACATGTCCAAAACATGACATATGCACATATCACATGTCCAGTTCAAATTTGCACATATCACATGTCCAGTTCAAATTTTGAAACCTAGCTAAATTCATAACTAAATAGATAACCTAATTAACATACTGCCCTAACTAAAACCTAA
>NW_021240425.1:0-1234 GCF_002162155.2 Triticum dicoccoides | reverse complement strand
TTTGTATGACTGTATGACTTGAATGTTGGGTCGTGAGACCCGTACCTTTGTGTATGTTATGTATGGCTCCCTGAGCCTTAAATAAAGTACTTGTGTCGTAGAGTCATGTTGTGATGCTTCGTTGTATTTGCACATATCGAGCATATTGTGTGTATGATTGAAATGCTTGGTATGTGTGGGATCTGACTATCTAGTTGTTTATCTTTAGTAGCCTCTCTTACCGGGAAATGTCTCCTAGTGTTACCGCTGAGCCATGGTAGCTTGCTACTGCTCTGGAACACTTAGGCTGGCCGGCATGTGTCCTTCTTCGTTCCTGTGTCTGTCCCTTCGGGGAAATGTCACGCATTGAGTACCGGAGTCCTGTTAGCCCGCTACAGCCCGGTTTACCGGAGTCCTGCTAGCCCAGTGCTACAGCCCGGACCCACTTGCTGATGACCGACACATTTGAAGCTGGGTCATGGATGCCTGTCCCTGTAAGTCTGTGCCACTTTGGGTTTACGACTAGTCATGTCAGCCCGGGCTCCTTATCATATGGATGCTAGCGACACTATCATATACGTGAGCCAAAAGGCGCAAACGGTCCCGGGCAAAGGTAAGGCGACACCCGTGGGGATACCGTGCGTGAGGCCGCAAAGTGATATGAGGTGTTACCGGCTAGATCAATGTGACATCGAGTCGGGGTCCTGACAGCGTTGGCATCAGAGCCGGACTGCCTGTAGGTTCTCCAAGCCAAACTGGTCGATGTTGAGTCTAGAAATTCTTTAGTTATATGTAGGGGAATTGTTTGTGGGTTGGAACGTAAGGCTCTTTTTACTCCTTTATCTAATGACATTCTGATCTGAGTCAGTCTATTCTTCCACCGGGGGTTAAGGAATTAGGATCTATTCTCTCTATCAGGATCACGTGTTACTAATCAGTAGTACCTTATAAGTTTGATGGATACAAGCCTAGTTCAATTCTACTATCATATTATGTTGCTAGGATGGACTCAGAACTTGATATGATGATGTTGAGTGTGTGTGAAATTCTTTGTCAAATGTCTCAAAATCCTTCTTGAGCATTTACAGCTGTTATGCTGCCGAAATTTTGCTAGCAATTCTAATGCCTTTGCATTATGATTGTGCTTTCAGATGGCCACTCGCGACCTCAATCAAGTGGTTCGCCTGACTCGATGCCTAGATGTACCCGGCCATACTGCCATGTTGGTCAGGGTAATGACTGAGGCTGGATACCG
>NW_021240424.1:0-1402 GCF_002162155.2 Triticum dicoccoides | reverse complement strand
TGATGGTGTGTCCGAACATCATAGTTGCACCCTATTGGATATGATGCATACCATGATGTCTCTTATCGAATTACCACTATTGTTCATGGGTTAGGCATTAGAGACAACCACATTCACTTTAAATAGGGCACCACGTAATTCCGTTGAGATGACACCGTATGAATTATGGTTTAGAGAAACCTAAGTTGTCGTTTCTTAAAGGTTTGGGGCTGCGACGCTTATGTGAAAAAGTTTCAGGATTGATAAGCTCGAACCCAAAGCGGATAAAATGCATCTTCATAGGACACCCAAAACAGTTGGGTGTACCTCCTAATTCAGATCCGAAAGCAATATGGATTGTTTCTTGAATCGGGTCCTTTCTCGAGGAAAGGTTTCTCTCGAAAGAGTTGAGTGGGAGGATGGTGGAGACTTGATATGGTTATTGAACCATCACTTCAACCAGTGTGTATCAGGGCACAGGAAGTTGTTCATGTGGCACCTACACCAATTGAAGTAGAAACTTATGATAGTGATCATGAAGTTTCGGATCAAGTCACTACCGTACCTCGTAGGGTGACAAGGATGCGTACTGCTTCAGAGTGGTACAGTAATCCTGTCTTGAAGGTCATGTTGCTAGACAACAATGAACCTACGAGCTATGGAGAAGCGATGGTGGGCCAAAATTTCGACAAATGGTTAAGAAACCATGAAATCCGAGATAGGATCCATGTATCAGAACAAAGCATGGACTTTGGCGGACTTGCCCAATGATCGGCAAGCCATTGAGATAAATGGATCTTTTAAGAAGAAGACGGACGTGGATGGTAATGTCACCATCTATGAAGCTCGACTTGTGGCGAAGAGTTTTTCACAAGTTCAAGGAGTTGACTACGATGAGATTTTCTCATTCGTAGCGATGCTTAAGTCCGTCGGAATCATGTTAGCATAAGCTGCATTTATGAAAATCTGGCAGATGGATGTCAAAACGAGTTTCCTTGCCAACTTTCGTAAGGAAAGGTTGTATGTGATACAATCAGAAAGGTTTTGTCGATCCTAAGGATGCTAAAAGGTATGCTAGCTCCAGCAATCCTTCTAAAGACTGGAGTAAGCATCTCGGAGTTGGAATGTGCGCTTTGATGAGATGATCAAAGATTTTGGTGTATACAAAGTTTATGAGAAACTTGTATTTCCAAAGAAGTGAGTGGGAGCACTATAGAATTTCTGATGAGTATATGTTGATCAGAAATGATGTAGAATTTCTAGAAAGCATATAGGGTTATTTGAAAGGTGTTTTTCAATAGAAAACCTGGATTAAGCTACTTGAACATTGAGGATCAAGATCTATGAGGATGGATCAAAACGCTTAATGGTACTTTCAAATGAGCACATACCTTGACATGATCTTGAAGGTGTTCAAGATGGA
>NW_021240423.1:0-562 GCF_002162155.2 Triticum dicoccoides | reverse complement strand
GGTCGACATGGGTAGCCAGAAGCACGCACTCACCCTCTTCCGGCTGGGGCTGCCACTCTTTCCCCGGAAGCCTCGCAGCTCCATGAGGGATCAGGCCCTCATTGGCCATGTCGAGGAGATCCTTCTCCGTGATGGTCGACTGGATCCAATCTCCCTGGACCCAGCCTTTCGGCAGGCGAGATCTAGACGAAGACCCGCCGCGGCTAGTGGATCTCCCCTTCGCCTTCTCCGTCGCTGACGCCTTCTTCGCGCGTTCCAACGCCGCCGTCTTCTCCTTGACCATGGCTACCGGCGATGCGCGTGAGGGGAAGTTGCGTGGAGGCGAGAGCGAGCGCGTTGGGCGGAGACGAAGGGAGCAGAGAGAGAGAATGCTGAGGCACTGTTCAAAAAACCCTCGCCGGGCGCATTTATAGGATCCCTTCCGAGTGGATGACAGGTGGGCCCGGTCGATCTAATCATATCCTGTAACAGTTGCGCAAGCGTGATACGTGGCGGAAAAAGCGGCGCGGGGATCGAAGCGTCTACGTCCCGTCCCATCCGAGCGCCGCGGTCCGCTCCGCTT
>NW_021240422.1:0-406 GCF_002162155.2 Triticum dicoccoides | reverse complement strand
CAATAAACTCCTTCCAGCCCATAATATAAGATGTTAATTCATCTAATATGTGAGTATATTGGATTTTATAAGATATTATAAAAGAGTGTTGTACTACATCATTATGCAATTGATGTTTAGCTTCTAATATTAACTTGGTGCTTTTAGGTACATATGTCATGGTAAAGATCCGCGCTTTGACCCTTTCTGCGTATGGGGCAATGAGATATTGATGAACCGGCATCAAATGAGGAAGCTGGTAAAGATTGTTAGTAAAATGGGTCAAAATATGGCAATTAAACTATTTGTTTACACTTTATCCAAGACAACAGCGAACTGCAGGATGGTAAGTAAGAACTCTGCAGCCTTCTTTTCACTGCCCATAATGAGTTGTGTTAGATGACAATGTCTGAATATTTTTCCTTTG
>NW_021240421.1:0-841 GCF_002162155.2 Triticum dicoccoides | reverse complement strand
GATTTTGCCAGGAAATGATCCCCATCAGCTTCACTGCATCGATGCGCACAGTGAAGGCCTTGGTTTTAAATTCTGTCGGCCATAATCTTGATGCAATTATTGGATTCCTTAGATGCTTTCCATGCGTGGAGAAGCTACACATTCAGGTGAATATCTTTTTTGTTAAATGTTAACCACTCCAGCAAAAGGGTCTAAATCTCATGAGTTCAACCAATTCAAAGGTGTTTTAAATTTCATCAGTCATGTATTTTTTGGACACCCAGCTTGGACGTACTGAAATAATATCCGATAAAGTTAACTTCCCCTATAAAGTTTATCTTTTGCTAACTTTTCACCAACTTTACAATGACAAATCTAGTGGTCAAAACTGCATCGAGCAGACTTTGATGGTAATAAAAGGAAACACGTTATTCGAACACCTTGTCTAGCCATCCTCATTTCAGACCTCATGTTACTCACCCTGATGAGATTAGATGGCATCTATGAAGATAATATTCTTTCTGTTGTGACAACTACGTACGTTTATTTTGTTCTCTCCTTTTGCAGTCATGTCTTCCGATTATGAATGATATGAAAATTGTGCGGCAATATGACATGCGCGATCCTATCGAATGCGATCTCCATCTCAGAGAAATAATATTGAACGGGTATGAAGGCAGGGCACATGATCTTAACTTTGCCAGGTTCTTTGTTCTGAATGCAAGGGTGCTCAAGGTAATGAAATTTGGTGTCTGTGTTAGTAGCTACAGTGAGAACTGGATCGCTAATCAGCACATGGAGCTACAACTGGATAACAGAGTTTCTAGAGATGCACATTTTGATTTCAAAAGAAATTGTTGCC
>NW_021240420.1:0-389 GCF_002162155.2 Triticum dicoccoides | reverse complement strand
CCGGACTGCTCAACAACTAGCACATCTTTGTTTTTCTTATTCCTGTTGTTCCGCCGCCGGTTTTTCCTTGCCGGGGCAGCATCATCACTGTCAGATCCTCCTGCTCCGGTATTCTCTCCGGGGAGTCTCCTCCCTTCCTCAGCACGTGCACACTTGTCGGCCAGGGCATATAGCTCACTGACGTCTTTAATCTTGCACATCGCCATCTCCTCCCGCATCCTGCGGTTACGCACGTTCTGATGGAACGCGCTGGTGACCGCAGCGGAGTGGACATCTGGGATGTTGTAGTGTACACGGCTGAACCTCTGAATGAACTTGCGCAGGGGCTCTCCTTCCTTCTGGACGAGCAGATGAAGGTCGCTCGCTTGGCCATGAGGTTTGTGGCCGCC
>NW_021240419.1:0-3113 GCF_002162155.2 Triticum dicoccoides | reverse complement strand
CGGATTGTCCGGTCACAAAAAGTCGACTCAGCCGAGCGCCTCAAACGCCCGAGCTGACTGACACCTCTCATATCCAGCCTAAATATGAGGAGTCATATTTATTATATGCGGCTGTAGATGCTTTAACTATAAGAACTTTTAGTTTTTTTTTTGATTCGTATGTATCTAGGCATATTTTAGTATGTATGTAGTCAATATTTTGAAATAGCTAAAAAGTCTAATATTAGGAAACGGAGGAAATAGTATACACAAAGAAATGGCGTTTCTACTAACGAACTCCGTATGAAGACTTTACAGATGGAATGTACGGGAATTCTCCCTGATCCCTTGCAAAACTGAACTGTTCATGGTGACGGCAGAAAGTGCCACCCTCTTGCACGCTCGTCAAAACGCGTCCGTCCTCGAGACTCCGGTGTCATGTAAATCTTTCGGTTGGACAAAGTGTCGTGCAAAATCGAAGGTTGTTAGATTATATAGTGAATCGGTGCTTTTTTGAAAGAGGGGATAAGTGAATCAATGCTTGATTGTTTCTCTTACAAAAACAGGGCATTGCTGAAAATGAACTACTCCCTTCGTCTCATAATATAAGACCGTTTTACATATTAATATAGTGTAAAAAATGCTTTTATATTAACGGAGGGAGCAATACAGAAAGAATAGACTGTCACGCTGTGTGCCCATCTCTCTAGACATGGAACCTACACATGGAGCGCGGGAGTTATTCCCAACCGCAGAACGAGTCAAGACGGCAAGGCGCGAGGAATAAATTCAAGCCAGGACGAGAGGATGGACGGCGCGAGGGCGGCGACGAGGTACGCCCACAGGAAGCTGCCCGACGTCAAACGATGAGATGAAGACGCTTGCACGGGAGATGTGCAGGGTCCACGGGAACACGTGGCATGAGCGCTAGCGTTTTTTGTGATATATGTTTACCTGTGTAAATCGCACATGTTGCAAACTTGTTAAATAGATCGCTCGGGGGTGCACAGAAGGTCCCAACCTAATTGCCAGATTTTTTGGGCGGCGGCAGCCATGAACGATGTGGCGGTTTCGCTCCCCCAAGAAGCGGAGGCGGGACGAGCGGCAATCTCCGGCGAGCAGGGATGTCAGCGGTGGCGATGGTGCGAGCCTCGATCTCATCAGCGGCCTCCCCGACGAGATCCTCGGCACCATCATCTCTCTCTCTTGCCCACCAAGAACGCCGCGCGGACAGCCGTTCTCTCCTCCCGGTGGCGCCGCCTCTGGCACTCCGCCCCGCTTAACCTCACGGTCGGCTACCTCGCCCGCTATATCTGGCGCTGCGCCAGGCTCGACCACTGCGGCGGCGTCGACTCCGAACTTGTTCTCCCTCAGCCGTGGTCTCTGCGCCATGTTGGACGGCTGGTTCTCCCCCGCCCTCCACGGCCTTGAGGAGCTCGATTTCTACTTGGGCGGCAAGCCCTGGTGGACGCTGCCGCCGTCCGTGCTCCGCTTCGCGCCCACGCTGCGTGTCGTCAGACTGTGCGGCTGTGATTTTCTCGAGATTAAAGCTACCCCGCACTTCGTCTCCCTCGGCTGAAGCAGCTCGACCTCTCTTGTGTCGCCATCCCAGATGCGACCCTCCACTGCCTGCTCTGCTCGCTAGCTGCACTGCGCTAGCGAGCCTTCAGCTTGATAATATCCAGGGGCTCAGCTCTGTCCGGATCATCTCGTCCACTCTATGGTGTATTGATTTCTCTGGTTCTTACTTCAACGTTGAAGAATCCCTGCTTCGGGAGCTTGTGATTGAGGGTGCACCTTGTCTTGAGAGATTGATCGTACATGGTGGCCTGGGGATAGTCAGAGTCCTTGCGGCGCCAAAATTGATGGTGTTGGGCTGCCTGTCTAGCAACAATTATAAATCTGTGAATGGAACAATTGTGCAGGTAAAACTTGCATGCATTTGGGCATTTTCTGCTCGCAATCTACTGATGTGTGTGTATCAGTTTTCTCCAGGAAACTATCCCCACTAGCTTGACTGCGTCGGGACGCGCAGTTAAGGTCTTGATTCTAGAATATATCGGCCCCAATCTAGATGAGATTGTTGGTTTCCTTAGATGCTTTCCCTGCTTAGAGAAGCTATACATCGAGGTGAAAATCTTTGTTGTTAAATCTAGTCACATGGAATTTAACTTTGATCAACAATATGTAGGAGATTTTCAAGTTAAAATGAAGTTAGGGGGTGCATTGTTCAATAATCCCCAGTTAATTCAATCATCATGCAAATGCAACTAATCCTTATATGCCAGTGATGAGGTCACTGTTTTTTTACCTGCAGTAAAATTGCTCCTTTTATCACGACCTAAGTGGCCACCAATACCGATTTCGTTCTTTTGCAGTCACGGATTAGGAAGGATATGAAAAATGTGTGTAAATATAACACACTTGATCCCATCGAATGCCTCGAACTCCATCTCAGAGCAATAGTATTGAACACCTATGAAGGCAAGAGACCAGATGCTAACTGTGCCAAGTTCTTTGTTCTGAATGCAAAGGTGCTCAAGGTAATGAAATTTGGTGCCAATGGTACCCGCAATGATAAATGGGTGGCTAAACAACGTAGATGGCTACAACTGGATAACAGGGCCTCTAGAGGTGCAAGATTTTATTTTAAAAGAGATTTGGATATCCGCAGCTTTTGCAATGACTATCGCTTACATGGTATGTAGACAGTTGATCCCTTTGGTAACTGGTGGTGCAATATGTATACTAAATTTAGATGTCTGCACAGCCAGGGGATATATGTGTCTATGCTCTTTCCATACTGAAGTAATATGTTTCTATCCATGAAGTATACTGGAATTCAGAAGTCTGCAGAACCAGAGTTCAGAAGTCGGCAGGGGATTAAGTAAGCACAAGCTCCTGCCTCAACTGGTGGTAGGGAAGGGCAGGGGCCGAGTAGCTTCTTACTTTGGTCTCTGAAAGTGTATTTAAAGGAGTTTGTATTGTTTGCAAAACTGTCTTGCAAAATTAAGTGTTGTGCAAACTCTGATGTCCTTCGATTTTATAATGAATTAGTGCTTGATCATTCCATCACAGGGATCCTTCCACTAGTGCAGTCTGTTGCAAAAGCAGGACAGGCTGAAAATGGACCA
>NW_021240418.1:0-1296 GCF_002162155.2 Triticum dicoccoides | reverse complement strand
GGAGGTGGAAGACGACGGCGGTGGCGACGTTGCAGGGGCTCCCGCGGTGCGCTTCTCGGCGAGGAGGAAGAGGTGGTCGAGGTGGATCTCCTGGGCACTTCGGGGGAGCGAGGGAGGCACGGTGGCCGCGGCGAACAGCGTCGGTGGCGACGGCTGCGCTCGGCACGAGAGGGAGAGAGAAACAGAGGAGGGGGAGAGCTCGGGAGAGAGTGAGGGGCGGTCGGGGAGGCGCGTGGCATCGTCCGGGGCGTCGCTGGGGAGGCCAAGGAGGAAGCAGGAGGTGGCTAGGGGGGGGGAGCAGGAGGTGGCCGAGGCGGCGTCGGCGAGCGCCACGCCTCGCCTCTGCTCGTCCTCCTGGCAGAGGAGGAAGAGGACAAAGGAGGAGGAGGTGGGGTGGGCTGGGCCAGCGGGAGGAGCTGGGCCGGCTACAGGTAAGTGGCCCAGGTGGGCTGCAGGTAATGTTTCCCTCTCTCTTTTATAATTCTGTTCTGATTTATCTTTTTTTCATTTTCTGCAATTTGTTTTTGATTTGTTTTAATATCAAATCATTTTATAAAATCCTGGAAATAATTATGGGTGCTTTCTGAATTATTCCAGTGACCCTTATCAATTTCCAACATTTATTTGAGCATTTAAATTATTTATAGTATTCAAATGCCCAAAGTCAAATACAATATGATTTAATTCAAAAATCCAAAAATGACCTAAGGGTATATTCATCATTTTTGGCAGAGGTTTCCACCTTAACCAGAAATCATGAACTTTTCTTAGGGGCCTTTTGGGTTTATTGAAAAGATTTTAACTCACCCTAGTTGAGTTTATTTAATGCTAGGGTTTGAACATCCCCATTTCAATTGTAGGCAAAATTTAAACATGATGCAACACATGACTAGCTAGCTCAGAGCATTACCAGAAGCTAGGGATGTGACAACTCACCCCCACTAAACAAGAATCTCGTCTCGAGATTCAGGCGTAGGGTAAAGTGAGGGGTAAACGTAGCTAATATAATCTTCACGATCCGGGGTGCACTTCAGTTGAACGTTGATTCATTCACCATCATTGTCTTGTCGTCTTGCTCTAAGAAATCCTGGTCAACATGACAGGGGGAGGGAAAGAAGGAGACTCTAGAAGGGTCGATCTCCTCGAAGATCGAACAACTCAAGATTAACTTACGGAATGAGACATAGAACCATCTTTCGGGTTGAGACACGAGATACACATCAATAGGGGTGGAAGAAACGGATGACGAAGGTTCGCTAGGTAGACAACAATTTCATACCTAAGAAGGTGGTAAAC
>NW_021240417.1:0-3321 GCF_002162155.2 Triticum dicoccoides | reverse complement strand
CGAGAAAAAGGAAGGGGGGCGAGAAAGGAAGAAAGGGGATATAATTGAAGAGGTGGAGTTTAGGAGACGAACACTGAGTTCGGCGCTAGGCGTAGAATCTCCGGAGTCTGGCCGTGTTCCATGGGTTTGGCTCGAGTCTGTTATCAGATGCACTGCACAGAACGAGTTCGCCAATGTTATAAGGTTTGGCCCGTACTTCTCTGCTTTGATACCTTCGGGCCTATTGCTGATAGAATGCGGAACGGGCTTTAGCGACATCACGCTCCTCTTCCAAAGCATCTAAGTTGTCCTGCCAATCTAGCTCGGCTTCCTTCTCTTCATACATGCGCATGTGAGGTGAGTCATAGATCATATCGCAGGGTAGCACTGCTTCTGCGCCGTACACCATAAAAAATGGTGTGTATCCGGTAGTACCATTCAGCGTGGTCTGCAGCCCCCAGAGTACGGAGTTGAGTTCCTCAACCCAATGCGTGTCTGATTCCTTCAAGGATCACACTAGTCTGGGTTTAATGCCGCTCCTAATAAGACCATTTGCACGTTCGACTTGACCGTTTGCTTGGGGGTGATAGACAGAGGCGTAGTCGAGCTTAATGCCCATTTTGCCACACCAGGTTTTCACCTTGTCGGCTGTAAAATTCAAGCCATTATCAGTGATGATACTGTGGGGGACACCTTAACGATGTACAACCTCCGATATGAAGTCTATCACTGGTCCGGATTCGACCGTTTTAACTGGTTTGGCTTCTATCCATTTGGTGAACTTGTCCACCATGACCAGTAAGTATTTTTTTCTTATGGCTTCACCCTTTAAGGGGTCCCACCATATCCAGCCCCCAGACCGCGAAGGGCCAAGTTATGGGGATTGTTTGGAGAGCGGTAGGGGGCATATGGCTCTGATTGGCAAATAGTTGACAACCAACGAAATGTTCGACAAGGTTCTGTGCGTCCGCCCGGGCTGTCGGCCAGTAAAATCCTGTCCGAAAGGCCTTGCTTATGAGAGCGCGGGCTGCCGTGTGGTGCTTGTCTAGTCTGGAATGAATATCGGCTCAGAGCTGCCGCCCTTCCTCTTCGGAGATGCATCGTTGGAGCACTCCGGTGGCGCTCTTCTTGTAGAGCTCTCCTTTATGGACTTTGTAGGCCTTAGAGCGTCGCACAATACAACGTGCCTCATTTCGATCCACGGGGAGCTCTTGCCTATTTAGGTAGGCCAAGAAGGGCTCGGAGGCCACCGTGATCGAACACTCTTGGAAGTAGTGTTGTAGTTTCCAGGATGCCATGAAGACCGCGTACGCTATCTTTTGATAGTGAGGGTACCGAGATTTTCATGGAGTGAGGACAATGGACACGTAATATACAAGCTTTTGGAGTGGGAGCTTGTGTCCGTCTGCCTCTCGTTCGACGACGAGCACTGCGCTCACAACTTTGTTTGTTGCGGCTATGTATAATAGCATGGGTTTGCCGATGTTTGGCGTGGTCAGGACTGGGTTTGTGGCCAATAGTTCCTTTATTTTTTCTAGTCCGGACGTGCCCGCAAGGAAGCACAATGAGTCATGCCCTGCGGTGGCGCCGATGATTTGGTCAATGCGTGGGAGGGGGAAGGGATCCTTAGGGCAAGCTTTATTGAGGTCCTTGAAATCGACACATAAGTGCCAGGATTTGTCCTTCTTTGATACCATTACCAAGTTTGCTAGCCAATCCGGATGTTTAATGTCTCTGATGAATCCGGCCCCGAGTAGCTTGGCCAGCTCCTCTCCCATGGCTTGCCGCTTAGGCTCTGAGAAGCGCCTAAGAGTTTGCTTGACTGGCTTGTATCCTTTCTGTATATTGAGGTTGTGTTCGGCCAGCCTACGTGGGATGCCCGGCATGTTTGAAGGGTGCCAGGCGAAGATATCCCAATTCTCACGCAGGAAGTCTCGCAGTGCGGCGTCTATTGTGGGGTTCAACTGTGTCCCAATGGAAGTTGTCTTTGTAGGGTCCGTTGGGTGGACCTGGAATTTGATTATCTCATCTGCGGGTTTGAAGGAGGTGGATTTGGATCGCTTGTAGAGTACCACGTCGTCTCTGTCCACTGTTGCTCGCAGTGTTGTCAGCTCTTCGGCCGCGAGGGCTTCTGATAGTGCCTCCAGGGCGAGGGCGGCGGTTTTATTTTCGGCGCGCAGTGCGACGTCCGGATCACTGGCTAGAGTGATGATTCCGTTGGGCCCGGGCATTTTGAGCTTCATGTACACGTAATGGGGTATAGCCTGGAAACTCGTGAATGCGTCCCGCCCCAAAAGGGCGTGGTATCCGCTGCTGAATGGGGCCACTTGGAATGTAATTTCTTCGGACCTGTAATTCTCCGACATGCCGAATACCATATCCAGTGTGATTTTTCCCGCGCATCGCGCCTCCCACTAGGGATGAGTCCTCTGAAGGTTGTGCTGCTTTTCTCAATGCGCCTCCTGTCAATGTCCATTTTGTTAAGGGTTTCTTCATAGATGACGTTTAGCCCGCTTCCGTCGTCCATGAGCACTTTAGTGAGCCTAAAGCCGTCCACAATTGGACTAAGGACCAAAGCGGCTGGTGCTTGGACTGTTCGGAACTGAGGTTCGTCACTGCCATTATAGGTTATCGCCATGTCGTTCCATGGGTATATTGTTGCCACATGGCAAACTTCGGCGAGGCTGCGCTGTGCTCGCTTGCGCCTATTATTTGAGGGGAATGTCTTGAAGACTGTAAATACCGTATTGTTGTTTCTGGCGGGATGTTGTTCTGCTGTATGGTTTAAGAGGAGATGCTCGCCGCTCTTTGCCACCTGCCGGAGTATCCAACATGCTCTAAGGCTAAGGGTTGGCGTAGTATCATGTGTGCTGCGAATTTTGCATGGTCCACTGAGCCATTCTTCCAATACGGTTCTATGCCTTGTATCAGGCTTTGGTTTTTTGGTAATTGAATCGGGTAACTTACGACATCTTGCCCTTTTAGATCGGACAAAGGGTTTAGTGAGAGCCGGATTGTCCCAGAAGTTCGTTCGGATTTTCCAGGCGCTTTCCATCGCGTAGTACATTTGCACTATGGCCGCTAAGTCAGTGAAGTGTACTATGTCACGGCGAATTATAGCGTTGAGAATCCCTTTGTCCATGCAATTTTTGCAAAAGAGGGAGATTGCGTCTGCCTCGCGACAGTCCATGACCCTGTTTATCACAAGGAGGAATCTGGTCCAGTAATGATGTACTGTTTCTTGGGGCTCCTGTCTGATATGTGAGAGATTGGATAAATCTGGGTGGGTGGGCGGATTTGAATCCGAAACCCGACCCGATCTGGGACCCAGGGGCAAAGAGG
>NW_021240416.1:0-773 GCF_002162155.2 Triticum dicoccoides | reverse complement strand
GTAAGACTATCCATAGTGGTGTAGAAATAATGCAGCCTTAGTCACCTTACCTCTCTCCACGTAGTACGTTGGGTCCCACTAGTCAGAGGGTGAAACAAACAAATTAATAAGAAAAATTAAAAGCGCCAGCGGTGTATCTTACTACCTCACACATCTCTCTACTGCTCGGGAACACTGTCCAGTTGATCCCTCTGTTCGCTCACGTACTATTTTAAGTGAATCCTTATTATAACATGCACACAAATTTTGGGCACTTGTATTTGACTTAAGTCAGTGTGCCACTGTATCTCGTATACTTACTACTCCCTCCGTCTAGGTGTAATAAGTTAGGTTAGAAGGTGCGACGGGACCAAGGTGCGTGCGTGTGCGTGTGTGTGTTTAACAGCATGTGTGTGTTAGAGAGTGCGGCAGATCGACCTACTCCTACAGAGATATGGTGTGTAGTGTACGATTTTAGCCGCGAGAGTCAGTGCATCCTCTCGTTTCCGGGCGTGTCCGGTAGGGACATGCGGACAACTGCCACGCCCGCTCCTGATCAGCCTGGCCCACCCAAAGCCCCTCCATCGCCCGCACGTGCTTCCCGCCCGAAACGGTCAGCGCCGCTCCAAAGAATCAGTGCCGCATTCATGCCCGGGCAGAGCGGACGCGACCTCTCAATGGCGCAAGAGTGATGGTTGCTTCGTCCGTCCAACTTACTGCTGGGTCTATGTGATTTGACGGCTCATTGGTCTTTATTACTGAGGTGGTAGGACTGCTGGATGTCCCACACTTTC
>NW_021240415.1:0-403 GCF_002162155.2 Triticum dicoccoides | reverse complement strand
CTAGTGAAAGTATGAACCCTATGCCTTGTTTCCTACCATTGCAATACCATTTACGCTCACTTTTATCATTAGTTACCTTGCTGTTTTTATAATTTCATATTACAAAAACCTATATCTACCATCCATATTGCACTTATATCACCATATCTTCGCCGAACTAGTGCACCTATACAATTTGGTATTGTATTGTTGTGTTGGGGACAGAAGAGACTCTTTGTTATATGGTTGCAGGGTTGTTTGTGAGAGACCATCTTCATACTACACCTCCCACGGATTGATAAACCTTAGGTCATCCACTTGAGGGAAATTTGCTACTATCCTACAAACCTCTGCACTTGGAGGCCCAACAACGTCTACAAGAATAAGGTTGTGTAGTAGACATCAAGGAGTTCATGTATTCACT
>NW_021240414.1:0-620 GCF_002162155.2 Triticum dicoccoides | reverse complement strand
CCCCCCCCCCGAGTTGTGAGTGGAGGGTGGACATTCAACTAGGGAAACTACAGAACTACACCCTCCCGAGTTGCGAGTACATGGTTGACTTGCAACTAGAGCAATTACAAACTACATCCTCGAGTTGCAAGTCGGGGTGGACTAACAGGGGTGAAAACAAATAAGAAACAACACCCTCCCAAGTTGCGAGTACATGGTTGACTTGCAACTGGGGCAATTAGAAACTACATACTTCGATTTGCAAGTCAGGGGTGGACTTGCAACTGGGGTGAAAACAAAACAACACCCTCCCGAGTTGCGAGTCGAGGGTTGACTTGCAACCGGGCCGACAGAAACCCATAGTTGCATGTCGAGGGTCTAATTGCAACTACTATGAAACAAGAACAAAAAGAACACCCCCCGAGTTGTGAGTTGATGGTGGACTTGCAACTAGGGCAACTACAAAACTACACCCTTCCGTGAGTCGGGGGTGGACTTGTAACTAGGACAACAACATACTACGAGCTCAGTTGCGAGTCGAGAGTGGACTCACAACTAAGATGAAAAACAAAATAGAGGCCTAGTTGCCAGTTGAGGATGGAATTGCAACTAGAACAACAACAAACTATGGGACTTACCCG
>NW_021240413.1:0-977 GCF_002162155.2 Triticum dicoccoides | reverse complement strand
TTCAATGAAACAACCCACCATGTACTCCTACATGGCCTCTCATCGATACCTTTACCAAATCGTGTTCACCACACCACTCTCATTACCGACATAATCATTTCACTCTAGCCCATCACCCAGATGAACCAGACCTGACACGACTCTAAGCATAGCAGGCATAGCAAGGTAGGAACAACACATACATATGGCTCAATCAACTCCTACACATGCTAGTGGGTTTCATCTAGTTACTGTGGCAATGACAGGTCATGTAGAGGAAATGGGTTCAACTACCGTAGCACACAGCAGTTTGAAACGCGTTGTCTTAATGCAGTAAAAGAGAGCAGGAGCGAGAACATGGGATTGTATCGATATGATCAAATGGTTGGTTGCTTGCCTGATGGTTCGATGCACTGATACGGTTCTTCGTTAGGGTAATCACGGTATTCCTCGGAGGCAGAACCTGCCGCAGAGAGCACCGATACACAAACATTACCAAACAATATGCAACAATATGATGCATGCATGAGACATGGCAAAATGAGTGTATTGGGCTAATGCAACTAAAACCAGAAGGGTTTGAACAAATTTGAATCAAGGATTCAAATTTCAAATTCAAATATGGCCTTTTAAAGTGCTTTTCCTTGTTCTGCTTAAAACATCAATTTAACTTGTTTGATCATGCATGAAAATAGTACAGATGGATAGATTGGATTTTTCTGATCATTTTTCATATATAATTTGTCCAATTTGGAGTTACAGAATAAAAGTTATGAATTTTTGAAGTTTAAATAATATTCTGGAATTTCCTGATTTAAATTAAATCCAGAAATTATAGTTATTGCGCCAGCATGACGTCAGCATGACGTCAGTGGTCAACTGCGGCTGGCTGGAGTCAAACCTGACGTGTGGGGCCCACACGTCAGTGACAGGGGGTTAAACAGGGTTAAATTAATTCTAATTACTAATTAGTGGCGCTGGGGCCCACTGGTCAGTGT
>NW_021240412.1:0-2468 GCF_002162155.2 Triticum dicoccoides | reverse complement strand
GTGTTATGCATGTCTGAGAGCCAAACCTCCTTCGCCTTCACCTGAGTTCTATCAGACGCCTTTGGCACCTGCACGCGCACACACAACAGAGACATCAAAACGAATTATCCTACACTTGAACAACAACATTATAGTTTGGACGAAATTCTATCCATCGATGCCAAAGTTCAGAACCAGCATGCCCACAAAAACATAATACAAAATATATGATGCAGGCAAGACGTTGCTGCAGCTGAAGCTGGCAAGAGAAAATAATTCTTATTAATTAGTGAAGTAAACACATATGACTCAGCCATGCTAAACCATTAGCATAAAATGAACTATTAGCTAGACTGATAAACTCATATGATTTTAGTTCTAACTGGTCCCGAATTTCCATACAGTTACCTTCGTGTTGTCAAGTGACATCTCACCTCCAAGGAAAAACTTGTTAGCCTCATCATTCCGAGTGTAAGCAAGAACCTATAAATTAACAGAATAAAAATGCATCAAAAACAGGAGCAAGCACGTTAAAATGCAAGCCAAATTGATGTATGTATTTCCTTGCAGCAAAACAACATGACAAAATGATGAAGCATCACAGTGGCCCAGATTTTTGCATTCTTTCTAAAACAGAACATGGATCCCTCATTGCAAGAACTAAAGCGTGGAATAACTAAATAAAAGTAGGGGTCGCCACATGTAAAGTGTTTATCATCAGCATGCTACTAATCCCAATTCGGTAGCTACTGTCAGTTTAATTATTTGTTTGAAACATTCTCCCATGTGGTTGGCTAATGCTGCCCAGTTCTACTTTTAGGAAATGGTGGTAAGTTATGAAATTTCAATCCTAGTAGAACGCCCGTGCGTTGCCACGGGCTTTTGATAAAGAACTAAAATTAAGATGCTACTCGCAGAACAATGCCATCTCAGCTAACACATCTTCTTTTTGGACAATCAGCTAACTGACATCTTAGTATCAAACATAACAATGTTATTTTTTTAGTCGGAATGAATTCATGTTTTATTCATTCATCTCAGCACAACCAGAGTCCAAAAGATGACGCATACAATCCGGCAGGTACCTAACCCAAGTTTTACATAACTTATTTGCACAACCATGGTTCGCTAGCAGATGAGCAGCTCCATTAGCGAAGCGTCTCACCCATGCCATCCTAAATTCCTCCCTTGGTCACATGCACTATTTTAGGCCAACTCTAACGCATTGACCCAAACGGACACAAAATTTGTGGGTGCTACTCCATTTTAAACAAAGAGGTGTTGGTGTAGCTGTCAGGACCCTGACTCAATGCCACATCGATCTAGCATGTAACACCTCATATCACTTTGCGGCCTCACGCACGGTATTCCCACGGGTGTCGCCTTACCTTAGCCCGGGACCGTTTGCGCCTTCTGGCACACGTATATGACAGTGTCGTTAGCATCCATATGATAAGGAGCCCGGGCTGACATGGCTAGTCGTAAACCCAAAGTGGCACAGACTTACAGGGACAGGCATCCATGACCCAGCATCGAACGTGTCGGTCATCAGCGAGTGAATCCAGGCTATAGCACTGGGCTAGCAGGACTCCGGTGAACCGGGCTATAGCAGGCTAACAGGACTCCGGTATTCCTCGCGTGACATTTCCCTGAAGGGACAGACACAGGAACGAAGAAGGACACATGCCGGCCAGCCTAAGTGTTCCGAAGCAGTAGCAAGCTACCATGGCTCGGTGGAAACACTAGGAGACATTTCCCAGTAAGAGAGGCTACTAAAGATAAACAACTAGATGGTCAGATCCCACACATACCAAGCATTTCAATAACATACACACAATATGCTCGATATGTGCAAATACAACATGGCATCACAACATGACCCTACGACTCAAGTATTTTACTCATTAGGCTCCGAGGAGCGAGATATTACAAACATGGGTCTCATGACCCAACAATCAGAGCATACAAATCAAAGCACAAGCGGAAGCTATCATGTCTGAGTACAGACATCTATAAATGGAAAAGGCTGAAAAGCCTGACTATCTATCAGATCCTGCCGAGGGCACAAGATCGTAGCTGAGGTATCAAGCTAAACGTCGAAGTCCACGCGGAACTACTAGTGAGACTGAAGTCTCTCTGCAAAACATAAAATAGGCAAACGTGAGTACAAATGTACCCAGCAAGACTTACATCAGAACTAACTACATATGCATCATTATCAACAAGGGGGTGGTGGAGTTTAACTGCAGCAAGCCAGCTTTGACTCGGTGGCTAACTTGAACTACGACTGCAAGTAACTCTTTTGAGGTGGCGCACACGAGTCCACATATTCACCATATCAATACACCACTATGGATCCGCTCCCGTCTCCCTACGAGAACGCCATCCATAGCACTCACGCTTATCTTGCGTATTTTAGAGTATCCACTTTCACTTGTCTATGAACTATGCAAGGGGTCCAAGTTTCCATATCCGAGGAATCCGGCTAT
>NW_021240411.1:0-419 GCF_002162155.2 Triticum dicoccoides | reverse complement strand
AGGGCCCCCGTCCCGCCTAACCCTGTAGCGTTTGACCACGGGATCTAGCCCTTTGACTTTGCACGGACGGGCTTTGACCAGTGGACCTCTCCACCCGGTTGTGTTAGGTCGGCCCAGAGGGACACGGGGAAGCAACATCCGGGCCAAACCCACAGCTACATCCACTCCGTGTAGACCCGACGTGTCCGTTTCCCCCCTCCAGGTGCCGACGGCGGCGGCTTCCGTGAGGGGGGGGGGGCACACCCCCGAGACGCGTGCTGGGCGTTTGCAACCGCCTCAACACTTCCAAACTTGTGAGAGGCCGCCTACGCAAGATTTGACGGTATGCTAGCCCCCGGAGGCTGCCGGCCACAGTCGTAGACGTGCGAAGAGCAATCCGCGTAGAGGGAAGTGTTCAGATACTTCTCCATCACAAAAAA
>NW_021240410.1:0-400 GCF_002162155.2 Triticum dicoccoides | reverse complement strand
TGTGCCACAAATCCATTTCTGCCTGTTTTCAGTTGGAAATAGTAGAATTTGAGGGACGCGTCATGATGAATAGTCTTTGACATAGACATTTTTGACCCATCGGGAATTGATCGTTACCGGCAAAAATCCATACTAGGAGAGATGACTTCAATTTTTTATAACTAATGGAACTTAATTACTTTTTACATACATATCTGAGTACACCTATCTTATTTTCCATATAATAACTCATATTCGAGACTTGCATTGTAGAAGTATTTACTAATTGTGTGATCAGAATTATTCTATGGGTAGAAGACAGTACATGTGCTATGAGTTGCACTTCCTTAACTCACATAATGGCTTAAGTTCCACTGTATGTAACTAACATAATTTCCAGGTTTCTAACTTTTATTTTTGC
>NW_021240409.1:0-1454 GCF_002162155.2 Triticum dicoccoides | reverse complement strand
CACTGCTTTGGGCGGCTGGAGCAAGAAAACCATAGGTTGAAGAAGCACTACGGTCGTTGGATGGACATCGTACGGTAACTGGAGCTAGAATCGTTCATATATTGACTAAAGTTGACAAAGGCCTCCGTCCCAGTCAACTTAGTAGGCCCACAAGTCAGCCTCCCACCAAGGTTGGTCCTAGCTAGCAGGGGGGTATTCATTTTTTGTTCGTAATAAGGAGGCACTTCCGGTGGGTCCGAGCTGACAGCTGGGGGAACGTTTTTTTGCAAAATACGGTGGCCCGACCTGTGGGTCCCAGCAGTCAAGGGGAAACGTTTTTTTCGCGAAATACTGGTGGCCCGTCCAGTGGGTCCCAGCTATCAGGTGGAGGAATAATTATTTTCCGCGTAATAAGGAGGCACTTCCTTGCGGCTGCCATGGACCCAGCTGTCAGCCTCTCCACATACAGTACTCTTCCGATGGAAGTCGGTCATTGACCGTATTGACCATGCCGCGGCGAGAGCACCACGGCGGTGGACGACGGCGAGGCCTAGGAAGGGGACGACACGGAGCCGGGGAAGACGCGGCAATAGAAGCCCGCGTGAAGAGGAGTACGAGGGTTCACCGGTTCGGCTGCGATGTGAGGCTGCCGTCGCCGCAGAATAACAGGGGGTGTGGGTGAGTAGAGGGATGCCCTGGCCAGCGGTAGGAGTAGTAGGGGGCGCTGAGGCCTGCGCTTCAGCACAACCGGCCACGGGAGGCGGGAGCAGGTGGTCCCGCCGGCGCTGCTTTGGCGGCTGGAGCAAGAAGATCAGAGATTGAAGAAACACGACGCCCGTTGGATTGACATCCAACGGTACGTCTGCTAGAATTGTTTGTTGACGTAGTATATAATAACTGAAAAAAATCTTGCATACGCATCAACTAAATAGGCCCACAAGTCAGACCACTCCCTCTTTTTTAATAATTTATATATAGCTCATGACAATTTCTTATGTAATTTATTGCAGTCGTTTATTTTTGGTTGGCGAGGGCCAATTTCGCATATTTCTGTGGGTTTCAAACTATTTTTAAGACCAAAGTGTCGAACCAGATTTAACGTACTTTGAAGATATATTGAATTAGGTTAATGCCCAGTGAAATAGGAATCCAAAAATGTGAAAAAAATCAAAAATTATAAAGTAATTGCCAATTTGTCATCTGTTTTTATATTTACAACCAATTTCATATTACTTTCAAGATTTGCAGGCGTCTTGAAAGAGTTGCGGCCCATCAGGGCGTAGAAAAATAAGTAGGCCTAGATTGGGTATTCTTCAGAAAAAATAAACTGGGCTTATTTTCACAAAAAAAATAGCTGGGCTGGTCACATGGTGAACATAAAATATAAGCCTGGGGAGTTGCACACTCTCGTCGTCATAGTAGCAGACGTGCTTTTGTAATACTCACGCCCGACCGCGGGGCTGCTCACGCGCGGC
>NW_021240408.1:0-798 GCF_002162155.2 Triticum dicoccoides | reverse complement strand
TTTTCTGCAGTACTACTCACTATCTCTCTTCATATATGTTTGAATTGAAGGCTTTCCGGTGTTTCTTGTACTTGCGCTTGCTAGAAATCTAATCAACTTAGTTGCTTGTTCAACTGTAGTTTCGTGGATTGCCTTTAGTAATGCTGTATTTCGTTCTGTCCTCTTAGTATGCAAAGTTAAGTGCAACATCGCATAATATATATGAGTAATTAATCGTGCTCTGGAGTAATGCATTGCGTTCTGTCCTCTTAGCATGCAAATTCAAGTGCATTATCAGGTAATATATATGAGTAATTAACTATGATTTTGGCGGCCTTTCGTCAAATGCCTTTGCCCTTTGGTAGTCGTTTACTACTGGAAAGTTAAATGAAACATCATTTAGATGACTGATTATTAAGTGCCAACCATAGTTTCTGTGCAGCTGTTTATTTTTTCAGTGTTAATGTCGCTCTTCTCGCTTCTCTGAGCATGATTGTTTCATAATTAGCATAGGATCTGTAGACATGGGAATGCTCAAGTGTCAACTGTCGTGAGACAATGAGAACAACAACATTTACAGAACATAGAATCTGAGCTTCAAGACAAGCAGCCCATAGTAACCTTAGTTGAGTAGTTCATCTATTATTTTGGACTTACTGAATGTGGTCTTATACCAATCTAATATATGTACTTCTATCTCTGGAAGACTAAAGAGTTGAATGATGCAGAGTGTGAATGATGAACTTGTACAACTGATGGGTGGGGAGGGCAGGTCTGCAAGGTGTTGGGAAAACCCTTTCTTGATGTGAACAATATGGT
>NW_021240407.1:0-1331 GCF_002162155.2 Triticum dicoccoides | reverse complement strand
AGAGCCATTTACTGGTCATTTTCGTTCCGTATATGTGTAAACATTCCAAATTTTACCCAACATGAAAAGCAAATTATGCATGCATGCTCTATGTGGTCAAGGGATGCGATGCAGCAAAATTGGGATCATTAGTGCATGTATACGCAAGTAGGGTCTCTAAAACGCACTTTTCGGGGATAGCCTGTCACCACCCCGAGAGCACTAGCTCGGTTTCTCACCTGTATGAAACCAACCAAAAATTTCAGGATGACAAGTCATGGCCATGTTAGGGCTACTTGCCATGTTTCAACCATCTTCAACAAATTTTGAAAGTTTCGTCACATGCGGGATTTTTTTGGTCATTAGTACAATGTGGACCATTTTCAACATTTATTGCAAGTTTTGTCACGTATGGCATTTTTCGGGCATATGCGACACGAAAAATCCATTTTTAATACTTAAAAACAAGGACAGTATTTTCTAGATTTGTTGGGATATCATTGTGATATTATTGAAATCTCACATAACTCACGTGGCCCACCCCTCCCTGAATCCCACGATTACAGCGCCTCATTCTAACCACCCGGCCGTGCCATCCGCAGCTCCCACGACTGCTGCAAGATCATATCGGAGACGCCGGGCTCACACGGATTACAGGAGTCGCCGGCCAACGCCCACCGCCATGAGGGGTCGGACTTCAGTGTTCTTCTCACTGCTCCCTCCGTTTATCCTTGCCGCCGTCTACCGCGCTATAGGGGCACTTCTAGTTTGCGACGCACTGTCCGCGGCCATCAACTCGGCGCTGCCGTCTCTGATAGAAGGTATTTCCTGATCGTAGCTTTTTTTAATCGTTGTCGGCCGCTCCTTTAGTAGTTGAACCCTCATAGGTTTTGCACAACTTCACGTGGTTAAGCAATTGGATACCCTTGTTAAACTGCGCTTATTTTATGCACGACCAACTAGGTTGTGTGCTTAAAGTCATAAGTGGATCATATGTTAAATGACCCACTTAATTTTTTTAATATTAGTTGACTGCTAATTTTGTTATACATCTTTTAATTATTGTCTTCAGATTAATTGACCCGGTTTTCATCATTGCATACAAGCCAGCAATGTCAGTTTCAGATAAAAGTCTTTGAACAGAGAAAAGCCTCGAAGAACTCAAACTAAAATTTGACAGCAAGACCGTAGGCAAACAAATGTTTTTGTTATCATCACGGTCACGCAGAGCCATGAGCAGCTATGTTGAGCCCATTCAAACACAAATAGGTAGCATCAATTGATACATGATCTTGCTCATGCTCTACTTTTAGCATCATTTGATACATGTTCAGTTCTTATCATAAAGTGGA
>NW_021240406.1:0-397 GCF_002162155.2 Triticum dicoccoides | reverse complement strand
AAGGAGTTAAGACCAGGACTTGTATCCAGTTTGTATTAGAGATAGACTAGTCCTAATCCTAATAGGACTCCACATGTAACCCGCCCCTTCAACATATATAAGGAGGGGCAGGGCTCCCCAAAGGGGGGAAGCGAAAAACAAGAAGAAACAATCTTTGGGCTAGACACAAAGAGGAGAGCCGGTTTACGGCGACTCCCTCATGAGCATAATGAGACCTAGCCTCAAACAGCATGTAGGGTTGTTACCGGATGATGTTTCCCGGGGCCCGAAGCTGTCTAAATCCCTGTCTTTTGTTGCGTTTCTCGATTCCACTCAACCCCTCTCAAGCTACCACATAGAAGCGTTGGCCTCACGACTAAGTCCTTACCCTAGGACATCTGTCGTGACAAATCCGCGA
>NW_021240405.1:0-876 GCF_002162155.2 Triticum dicoccoides | reverse complement strand
GGTGCTTTGAGCAAGGAGATCGAAAATGGCAGCAAAATGAGCTTGGACTCGGGTTTGAGCAGGATATTCGTGTTTGTGGGAGGAAGAAGAAGTGTATGGGTGAAAGGATAAGTGGAGGAGGGCCACCATCGGCCCACGAGGCAAGGGGCGCGCCCAGGGGGGTAGGGCGCGCCCTCCACCCTCATGGGCAGGTGGTTGAACCCCTTGTTGTGTTCTCAGTGCCAAATATTCTCAAATATTCTGTAAAAAATCATATTCAAATTCCAGGGCATTTGGAAAACTTTTATTCTCGGGGTATTTTTATATTGCACGGATAAACAGATAACAGATAGAAAAATATTTGTTTTTATTTTATTTAAATTAAATAACAGAAAGTAAAAGTGGGGTACAGCAGGTTGTGCCTTCTAGTTTCATCCATCTCATATCATCAAAAGGAATCCACTAACAAGGTTGATCAAGTCTTGTTAAGGAACTCATTCCGAATAACATGGAACCGGAGAAATTTCGAATAACACTATGTTACCTCAACAGGGATATGCACATCCCGAATAATAAGAATATCATATTTCTTCTTGACAGTAGGAAGAGGAAATTCAAAACCTCCAAATATAATCGATGGAATTTTTCCAATAGAGTTGATACTATGAACTTGAGGTTGTTTCCTCGGAAAGTGTACCGTATGCTCATTACCATTAACATGAAAAGTGACATTGCCTTTAGTGCAATCAATAACAGCCCCTGCAGTGTTCAAAAAGGGTCTTCCAAGAATAATAGACATAATATCGTCCTCGGGAATATCAAGAATAATAAAGTCCATTAAAATAGTAATGTTTGCAACTACAACAGGCACATCCTCACAAATACCGACAGGTACAG
>NW_021240404.1:0-705 GCF_002162155.2 Triticum dicoccoides | reverse complement strand
GGAGGAAGAAGAAGTGTATGGGTGAAATGATAAGTGGAGGAGGGCCACCATCGGCCCACGAGGCAAGGGGCGCGCCCAGGGGGTAGGTCGCGCCCTCCACCCTCATGGGCAGGTGGTTGAACCCCCTGTTGTGTTCTCAGTGCCAAATATTCTCAAATATTCTGTAAAAAATCATATTCAAATTCCAGGGCATTTGGAAAACTTTTATTCTCGGGGTATTTTTATATTGCACGGATAAACAGATAACAGATAGAAAAATATTTGTTTTTATTTTATTTAAATTAAATAACAGAAAGTAAAAGTGGGGTACAGAAGGTTGTGCCTTCTAGTTTCATCCATCTCATATCATCAAAAGGAATCCGCTAACAAGGTTGATCAAGTCTTGTTAAGGAACTCATTCCGAATAACATGGAACCGGAGAAATTTCGAATAACACTATGTTACCTCAACAGGGATATGCACATCCCGAATAATAAGAATATCATATTTCTTCTTGACAGTAGGAAGAGGAAATTCAAAACCTCCAAATATAATCGATGGAATTTTTCCAATAGAGTTGATACTATGAACTTGAGGTTGTTTCCTCGGAAAGTGTACCGTATGCTCATTACCATTAACATGAAAAGTGACATTGCCTTTAGTGCAATCAATAACAGCCCCTGCAGTGTTCAAAAAGGGTCTTCCAAGAATAATAGACATAATATC
>NW_021240403.1:0-2033 GCF_002162155.2 Triticum dicoccoides | reverse complement strand
GTGAGCTGATATTGTTTTGCGCGGAACGCACGTACTTAGCTGATGTGCCCGTGTGTTGTTCATTGAAAATCAGAAAAGAAACAAGCCCGGCCAGCTAGCTAGCACGTGGATGCGTGATGCTAAAGAGCAAAAAAAATCGTATGTACTTATTTTGTAAATAAATATAAGAGCGTTTAGATCAGTAAATGCTACTCCCTCTGGAAAGATTTATAAGATGTTTTAGAGTTCCACGTTTATTTCTCGTAAAGCTACGAAATATCTTCAGTTTCCAATTTTGCCCTCGCTCACTCACTCGTTCCCACTCACTCATTCAGTCATTCCCCTCCCTCTTGCTCCACTCGCTCGTTCCCCTTCTATCTCCTCCGACGAAATCCCTAGCTCGTCCGCCTCCGACGCGCACGTCGTCGCCGCTAGCTTGCCTATCACCCGCGTCGTCGCCTCTCGCCTCCCTCTCCCCTGCGTCGTCCGGGCTGCCTTCACCGGTGCCGTCACCTCTCACTCTCGCCCACATCGCCTGCACCAGCAAGGTCGCCACAAAGTTCGATTTTTTACTGAAGGGGGGGCGAGGGCCTGTGGGAGGAGCTATGCCGATGGCTGGATCTGAAGCGGTTGGTCGTCTCACTGTGAGCACGAGGGGGAGGGCGGGAGGAGCACGAGCGAGCGGCTGTTTTAGATGAGGAGGAGCGGAGGCGGCGGTGACATGGTGCAGGCGACGCTCCATCTCCTGCTGAATATGACGAGCGGAGGAGGAGCAGGAGGATGTCGGTGCCGTCGGTGAGCACTCCTCTCTGTAGATCTGATTGCTTGCCGCATGCTTGTTGAGTATTGCAAACTTGCTCCTCTCTGATGATGATGAAACAAAGATCTGACTGAATTTCTTGCATGCCTAGTCCTGAATCTTGATTATGTGAATGTTCACAGGAACGTGGAGAACAATCAATTCGCAGAATCAATCCCAGAGAAGATGCTCAGCATCCCAAAATTGGTGCAGAAGAAAGAACAACCACTTAACCTTTCAATTTGTGGATAAGAAAGGACAACCATTTAACCATTCTGATCTGCGGTTCCTCTCCGATGACAGTGAGTTGCTGTTTGTACTCCATATTCTTTTGCTTGTACTGCTAGAGCGGTTGTGCTTGTGCTGCTATATCTTCTAGTGCTGCTAGATTAATATGAGTAGGAGTAGAGTACATGCAGTAGTTAGAGTGCTTGCTAAGAGTAGGATTTTGGTTAGGAGCAGTTAGAGTACTCTACTGGAAGTCTGAAAGTACTCCTCGTAAGAGTAGTTAGGAGTGCTTGCTCAAAGTAGGATTTCATTTAGGAGTGCAAAATGCTTGTATTGCACAAGTTAACAGACCATTTTGTTTCAAATAAATAACAGACCATCTTTCAAATAAATAACACGTTTTATATAATTGTCCTAAAAAAGTTTGTTCTATGATGCCGATCCTAAAATCTGACTGCGAGCAGACCTTGAAGTAAATGTGCCTTGTATCCATATTTCAGTCGCATGTAAACTACCCCAAGTGCTGGAAGGTGATCCGGCTCAGTATAGTATGCCGAAGCGCGTGATCCACGCACCCCGCCTTGTAAATTCAGAAACTTCAGTAAATTTACAGTAAATTCAGAAACTTTAGTAAATTCAGTACTGTAGGAGTACATTCACTGGTTTTTTTTTCTGCAAGTGAATAGCATGTGTTTTCCCGTTGACCATGTGTCATTCTAGAAATAAAATTAGTGCATATCTAATGGTAGTAGATGTGCTTAGCTGAAACTTTACGAGTGATTTTTGTTAATGTTAATGTTAGGAGTGATTTTGCTTGGAGTACTTGTACTACTTGTAGGAACATGGAGTAGTGCTTGATCTGGTGGAGTAGTACTGCTAGAGTAACTTGACAAGTTTGGATGAATAGTCTCCTCTCCTTTCCTTGCCTCTCATCTCCTTTCCTTTCCTCTCCTTGCTTTTCCTCTCGTTGCCTTTTATCTTCTTCTCAAACAAACAAACTCTCCTTTAATGTACTATAGCTAAAACA
>NW_021240402.1:0-1036 GCF_002162155.2 Triticum dicoccoides | reverse complement strand
GTCGTTCCCAGTTGTTGTTGCACTTTCTCTTGGATAATCTCCGGAATCCGCGCCACTTGTGCCTTGAGTTCTTCAACCTCGTGCGACTGGCTTTCCGAGCTGGTCTTTTTCTCCTTTTGCCCACCAGCGGTATAGTATGACGACCATTTTGTGGACAAGCCTTTGCCGGCCACACGACCAGCTGACGACGGCTTACTGAGGTTATCCTTGTTTTTCATTACATTCAACACCCTATTTGGAGTGCTGTCCCAAGCAAGGGTGCTCTGAGACGACCCCGCGCTACTGCTTTCAGTCTCCTTCGCTAGAACAAGCTCAAGCGCCCTGGTCTTTGGATCCATGGTAAGCTCCTTTGTTATCGGGTCCTCCTTGTACCGAGCCCTGACAAAGTTCCTGGTCTGCTTGTCACTGCTATATTTCTCGAAGCAGGGCGGTAGCCCTTGCTCGGCACGCTCCGTGTCCTCCTTGTCCCATATAGGCTCCGCCACTCTGTAACCGCCGGGACCGAGTTTGTGTTCCCCTAAGTTCAACTCCCTCATTTCTTTCCCCCACTGACTTGATTCGGAGGTTGCACTGCTCTCGCACTTGATCTTGAACTCCTTGTAGTCATCTTCGCTTATCGAAATATTTTTTGCCTTGATCTTCTCATAACTATCACCTTTCTCAACCATTCTCTTCACCATGCTTCTCCAAGTAGACAGGGCCGTGCTCATCCTCGTGAGGGCGGCACTATTCACTTTATTCCCTGAGAGGCGTGTGTTTTCAAATTCAGCGGGGAACTTGTATCGTTCGTGCAGCTTCGTGAAGAGGAGGTTGTGCAAATTCCCTCGGTCCTTATGCCTAAGGTTCTCGGTGTTGATCGAGACGGTGCTCTGGAGAATGCACCCGAGCTGAACCGAGTACCCCTTGACTATATGTTTGGGCTCCGTTGGATGCCTATCGGAGTCCACTTGAGTAAATTCCTCCTTGACGGTGCGGAGCGCGTTCGGGTGCCGGTCCTTCCGTTGCTTCTTCGGTTGTCTGCCATCTGTGCGTGCGC
>NW_021240401.1:0-1415 GCF_002162155.2 Triticum dicoccoides | reverse complement strand
TGTATCTGGCACGAGCGGTCGAGTATTCGGTCCAAATTGGACGGACTCGGAGTAGTTCTTTTGATTGGCTTTTTCCGCTGATCGGGTTTAGAGCCTCTGAATCCGGCATTGACTGCCGTATCCTCACTATTGTCGCCGTTAATGCGGCGTTTGTTTTTGTTACAACACGACCTGCCATTTCGGTCCTTAAAATCCGGACTGCCAGAATTTTTGCTGAGGTTGTTGCTGCGTGCTAGCCAGTTGTCCTCACCCGCACATAAGCGGGTCATGAGTGATGTGAGGGCTGCCATGGATTTTGGCTTTTCCTGTCCCGGGTGCCGGGCAAGCCACTCGTCGCGGATATTATGCTTGAAGGCCGCGAGGGCCTCCGCATCCGGACAGTCGACGATTTGGTTTTTCTTGGTAAAGAACCGTGTCCAGAATTGTCTGGCCGATTCGTCTAGCTGCTGAATTATGTGGCCTAGGTCATCAGCATCTTGTGGTCCCACATACGTGCCTTGGAAGTTATCAAGGAATGCGGCTTCCAGGTCTTCCCAACTCCCAATTGACTCTGCTGGCAAGCTGTTAAGCCAATGCCGAGCTAGTCCTTTAAGCTTGAGTGGGAGATATTTGATGGCGTGAAGATCATCACCGCGGGCCATGTGGATGTGAAGGAGATAGTCTTCGATCCAAACTGCGGGGTCTGTTGTGCCATCATAAGATTCAATATTGATGGGTTTAAACCCTTCGGGGATTTGATGATCCATTACTTCATCTGTGAAGCATAGTGGGTGTGCGGCACCTCTGTACTGGGCGATATCACGACGGAGCTCAAGAGAGCTTTGTCTATTTTGTTCGGCCCGGCCGGACTTACTGTGTCCGGTGCGACGGTTATCGTCATGTATTGTGGGGCGCCCACGCGATCCATAGATTGATCTTGATTGTCTTGCCGTAACCTCCAATATATCTCGCAAGTCCAGAGCGTTCCCCTATGGCCTTGTGCTTTTCGAGCGATGCCGGGGTACGGGTCTAGTGAAGGGCCTAGAGGCCTCTCTATCGCGACCACGGGGTGGTCGGTCAGCCGTATTGTCTCCTGGTGATGCGGGTTCATACGCCTCCTCCTCTAATCGGGGGAGGAGCTTGTGTTTAGGGTAGCTTTTGGAGGGGCGTTCGAGCTCATGCTCTTCGGCCGTGAGGACTTCAGTCCATCTGTCGGCTAGCAGATCTTGATCAGCTCTAAGCTGTTGCTGCTTTTTCTTGAGGCTGTTCACCGTGGCCATAAGCCTAGGTTTAAAACGCTCTTGTTCGACTGGATCCTCAGGCACGACGAATACGTCGTCGTTGAGGCTCGCCTCGTCTCCGGAGGGAGGCATATAATCCTCTACCTCTTCTTCTGCCGCTCTCTCGTGAGGGCTGGCATCTCCGTCCTCCTGCGC
>NW_021240400.1:0-1036 GCF_002162155.2 Triticum dicoccoides | reverse complement strand
GTCGTTCCCAGTTGTTGTTGCACTTTCTCTTGGATAATCTCCGGAATCCGCGCCACTTGTGCCTTGAGTTCTTCAACCTCGTGCGACTGGCTTTCCGAGCTGGTCTTTTTCTCCTTTTGCCCACCAGCGGTATAGTATGACGACCATTTTGTGGACAAGCCTTTGCCGGCCACACGACCAGCTGACGACGGCTTACTGAGGTTATCCTTGTTTTTCATTACATTCAACACCCTATTTGGAGTGCTGTCCCAAGCAAGGGTGCTCTGAGACGACCCCGCGCTACTGCTTTCAGTCTCCTTCGCTAGAACAAGCTCAAGCGCCCTGGTCTTTGGATCCATGGTAAGCTCCTTTGTTATCGGGTCCTCCTTGTACCGAGCCCTGACAAAGTTCCTGGTCTGCTTGTCACTGCTATATTTCTCGAAGCAGGGCGGTAGCCCTTGCTCGGCACGCTCCGTGTCCTCCTTGTCCCATATAGGCTCCGCCACTCTGTAACCGCCGGGACCGAGTTTGTGTTCCCCTAAGTTCAACTCCCTCATTTGTTTCCCCCACTGACTTGATTCGGAGGTTGCACTGCTCTTGCACTTGATCTTGAACTCCTTGTAGTCATCTTCGCTTATCGAAATATTTTTTGCCTTGATCTTCTCATAACTATCACCTTTCTCAACCATTCTCTTCACCATGCTTCTCCAAGTAGACAGGGCCGTGCTCATCCTCGTGAGGGCGGCACTATTCACTTTATTCCCTGAGAGGCGTGTGTTTTCAAATTCAGCGGGGAACTTGTATCGTTCGTGCAGCTTCGTGAAGAGGAGGTTGTGCAAATTCCCTCGGTCCTTATGCCTAAGGTTCTCGGTGTTGATCGAGACGGTGCTCTGGAGAATGCACCCGAGCTGAACCGAGTACCCCTTGACTATATGTTTGGGCTCCGTTGGATGCCTATCGGAGTCCACTTGAGTAAATTCCTCCTTGACGGTGCGGAGCGCGTTCGGGTGCCGGTCCTTCCGTTGCTTCTTCGGTTGTCTGCCATCTGTGCGTGCGC
>NW_021240399.1:0-1062 GCF_002162155.2 Triticum dicoccoides | reverse complement strand
CTCTACTTTTGCTTCGTTGTGAATCTGGGCAGATCGTCAACTTGTTTGCAATTTTGCCGATGCTATTGTAGTTGATCCGTGCATGCTATGCCATTGTTCTTGCCATGTCTAGCTAGCATTTTGTGCCTTCTTAATGTATGTATGCTTGCCTTGCCATGACTTGCACCGTAGTGAGTGCATCGAGCTCGTTTACATGCCTTCGTGAGTTATATTTCAGCATGTCTCAGTTTTCACTAAGTCTGAAAACTGATTGTGTTTTAGCTATGTTCGTGTGCCCGTTAGTATATTTTGTGAACCCTTTTGGCCCCAGGTCACAAAGGGACTTTTGTTAAACTTGTTGAGTAGCTCCATGCCATGTCTTTCTTTGTCATGTTCAGGTCCTGTAGCATGTTGTTTTATTGCTCCGAAGAGGGCTTCATGATCTGAAATTTCAGACAAGTGTTAATTTCACTAAGTCTGGAATCTGTTTTGCATTTGCGTTTTTGCCATGCTTGTTTGAACCGCATAATGGATGAATTGGCCGTGGCTCAGTGCTAGTCTTTTGTTAAGCATCTTGTGGGAATCCCTGCCATATATTTTGTTGTCATGTTTGGTGGTTGTAGCATGCTCATTTCGTTGCATTTAGATGCCTACTTGCTGTAAATCGCAGACCGGTGTCATTTTTGAAACGCTTGCCATTTCCAAACCGTAACTCCGATTCCGGCGTTCTTTATATCGTTTTCAAGCGATTTCATCCCATATTTCCAGTGGCACACTTGGTTTTCCAAGTTGAGGCCAGCTTCATGCATTTCCTGTCGTATCTTGCATTTTGCATCCCGCGTCGCATCCCGCATAGCATATCATCATTGCATCATATCGCTTGATCCTTGCACGTGGTTGATTGTGTCCTTGTTGCTTGTTTGTCTTGTTTGGGTAGAGCCGAGAGACGAGTTCGCTAACGAGGAGCCCGTTGATTTTGCTTTTGAGGATCCAGTCAACTCTGACAACTGTGCAGGCAAGATGATCATACCCTCGAAATCACTACTATCTTTGCTATGCTAGTTTGCTCGCTCTTTGCTATGC
>NW_021240398.1:0-1048 GCF_002162155.2 Triticum dicoccoides | reverse complement strand
TCCGTTTGATATTCTGTTTCTTTGAAATACTGAAATAGGCAAAAAAACAACACTTCTGGGTTGGGCCTCCGGTTAATAGGGTAGTCCCAAAAATATTATAAAAGTGGAAAATAAAGCCCATTATAGTCCAAAACAATAGATAAAGTAGCATGGAGCAATCAAAAATTATAGATACGTTGGAGACGTATCAGGCATCCCCAAGCTTAATTCCTACTCGTCCTCGAGTAGGTAAATGATAAAAAGAGAATTTTTGATGCGGAGTGATACTTTGGCATAATTTCAATGTAAATCTTCTTAATCATGGTATGAATATTCAGATCCGAAAGATTCAAGACAAAAGTTCATATTGACATAAAAATAATAACACTTCAAGCATACTAACAAAGCAATTATGTCTTCTCAAAATAACATGGCCAAAGAAAATTATCCCTACAAAATCATATAGTGTGGCTATGCTCCATCTTCCCCACACAAAGTATTTAAATCATGCACAACCCCGATGACAAGCCAAGCAATTGTTTCATACTTTAACGTTTTCAAAACTTTTTCAATCTTCACGCAATACATGAGCGTGAGCAATGGATATAGCACTATATGTGGAATAGAACGGTGGTTGTGGAGAAGAAAAAAATAGGGAAGATAGTCTCACATCAACTAGGCGTATCAACGGGCTATGGAGATGACCATCAATAGATATCAATGTGAGTGAGTATGGATTGCCATGCAACGGATGCACTAGAGCTATAAGTATATGAAAGCTCAACAAAAGAAACTAAGTGGGTGTGCATCCAACTCGCTTGCTCACGAAGACCTAGGGCATTTTGAGGAAGCCCATCATTGGAATATACAAGCCAAGTTCTATAATGAAAAATTCCCACTAGTATATGAAAGTGACGAAATGAGAGACTCTCTATCATGAAGATCACGGTGCTACTTTGAAGGACAAGTGTTGTAAAAGGATAGTAGCATTGTCCCTTCTCTCTTTTTCTCTCATTTTTTTATTTGGGCCTTTTCTCTTTTTTTTATGGCCTCTTTTTTTATTTTCATC
>NW_021240397.1:0-1051 GCF_002162155.2 Triticum dicoccoides | reverse complement strand
CGGAATTTATTAGAATATTGTATGTGCTTCAGTTATATCTTTTGAGCTAGATAATTTTGCTCTAGTGCTTCACTTATATCTTTTTAGAGCACGGCGGTAGTTTTATTTTGTAGAAATTATTGATCTCTCATGCTTCACTTATATTATTTTGAGAGTCTTTTAGAACAGCATGGTATTTGTTATGGTTATAAAATTGGTCCTAGAATGATGGGCATCCAAGTTGGGTATAATAAAAACTATCATAGAAAGTGAATTGGATGCTATGATCAATTTGATGCTTGATATTTGTTTTGAGATATGAAGGTGGTGATATTAGAGCCATGCTAGTTGGATAGTTGTGAATTTGAGAAATACTAGTGTTGAAGTTGGCAAGTCCCGTAGCATGCTCATATGGTAAAAGTTGTGTAACAAATTTGTAGCATAGGGTGCTCTTTTGA
The DNA here is from genome assembly GCF_002162155.2 of Triticum dicoccoides. Taxonomy (NCBI): domain Eukaryota; kingdom Viridiplantae; phylum Streptophyta; class Magnoliopsida; order Poales; family Poaceae; genus Triticum; species Triticum dicoccoides. Next base: position 614 of record NW_021240397.1, on the reverse strand, counting down.
TTGCCTTCCTTATGAGTGGAGGTCGGGATCGTGCGATGGTTAACTCCTACCAACCCTTCCCCTAGGAGCATGCGTAGTAGTAATTTGCTTCGAGGGCTAATAAACTTTTGCAATAAGTATATAAGTTCTTTATGACTAATGTGAGTCCATGGATTATAGGCACTCTTACCCTTCCATCATTGCTACCCTCTACGGTATCGTACATTGCCCTTTCTCATCTTGAGAGTTGGTGCAAACTTCGCCGGTGCATCCAAACCCCGTGATACGATACGCTCTATCACACATAAACCTCCTTATATCTTCCTCAAAACAGCCACCATACCTACCTATTATGGCATTTCATAGCCATTCCGAGATATATTGCCATGTAACTTTTCACCATTCCGTTTATCATGACACGTTTCATCATTGTCATATTGATTTTGCATGATCTTGTAGTTGACATCGTATTTGTGGCAAAGCCACCTTCATAAATTTTCATACATGTCACTCTTGATCCATTGCATATCCCGGTACACCGCCGGAGGCATTCATATAGAGTCATATTTTGTTCTAGTATCGAGTTGTAATTCATGAGTTGTAAATAAATAAAAGTGTGGTGATCATCATTATTA
>NW_021240396.1:0-723 GCF_002162155.2 Triticum dicoccoides | reverse complement strand
GCTTCCGCGGTGCGTAGGAGTGCTAGGATCCGTACGGCTAAAAAATTTCATGACGAAATATGAAAGGAATCTTTTGGAATAGCAGAGGTCTGAAAGACTTGGCTAAAAGAAGGTTTCTTGCAGAGGCGTCTATCGAGCATAGGTTGGATTTTATCGCATTGTCGGAAACTGGTAGAGATAATTTTTTGCCACAATTTCTCAATACTTTATCGGGAGGTATTGATTTTGACTGGCATTTTATGCCACCGGGAGGAAGATCGGGTGGGATCTTACTCGGAGTTAGATGCGATTCGCTCGAAGTCTGAAGTGTGGTGATGGGAGATTTTATAGTTAAGTTTAGGGTGCATGTGGTCGAAGGCCGATGGGTTTAATTGGGCTCTGGTGGCGGTATATGGTGCCGCGCAGCCCGAACTCAAACCGGAGTTCTTCCCTGATCTGGTTAGGATTTGCGGCTCTGAGCAGCTTCCAATCCTGGTGGTGGGTGATTTCAACATCATTAGAAGGCGTGAGAAGAAGAACAATGATAACTTTGACGGGAGATGGTCGTTCATGTTTACTACTATCATTGAAAGCTTGGATCTAAGAGAGATAGAGCTTTCAGGAAGAAAGTTCACCTGGGCTAACGCGTTGCCAAATCCGACGTTTGAAAAGTTGGATCGAGTACTGGCTAGCGTCGACTGGGAACATAAGTTTCCCTTTGTAACAATTCAGGCACTTTCCCAT
>NW_021240395.1:0-410 GCF_002162155.2 Triticum dicoccoides | reverse complement strand
GCCTCTCTGTCAAATCGATCATGCGAGACTACCCTACCCTTGCCTTTTAAATCTCTATCTCTACTTCTATAGTGCATCCATTTGAATTAGGATTCACCGCCACACCTACAGTGTTCCAGCCTAAAACTACCGCCGTTCAAAATCAGTTGTTGATCTGGCTTTCTATGCTAATAGTCACCCTCTATCAAACCTAGAGCAAAAAATCTGATGGATAATAGTTGCCGGATCCACTCCCTGTCTCCCAGGACAGACATGCATGCATGCGCCAAATAAAATATTTAAAACCAAGTGTGACTGCAAGCATGCATCCTACCACAGTCATGAAGCAACTAGAGATGCTCTAGAAACCCCATTTGACAGTTGCATCATAGTGACTCTCTCAAAACCTTTCCCCTTCGTCCCTCCCAAGT
>NW_021240394.1:0-1230 GCF_002162155.2 Triticum dicoccoides | reverse complement strand
GTGAGAGGACATGTAGGAGTACATGGTGGGTTGTCTCATTGCAGCCGTCCTCAGGAACTGAGTTCTGTGTTTGTGATCCAAGAACAGTTACTACCACACATTGGGTTCCGGTAACTCGGCCCCTCTCGGCTTATTAATCAACTCGATCTCTATCCAGGAGTTGCAACTAGTTTCTGGTGTTTGTAGGTAGTGTTAGTAGTCTACCAAGTGGCATCCGGTACAGGTGGGCTTGGGACAGACTAGGTACAGTGGCACGGTGTACCAAGTGGCACCCGGATGGTGGGCTTGAAACCCTGCACACATCATTTGGGGCCATGAGCGTCACCCCGGCCGGATCTCCTTGCGGATGGAACCCGAATAGGCGATAAACCTGGACTAGAGTCTTGTTGTTCAGTCAGGTCGTGGCCGACACCCTCGCCCGACTTCTGCTTGAAGGTTGCCGAGGTACATGACGTGTACAGGGCGATAAGTGGCGAGAGCGTGTGGGAAGAAGTACACCCCTGCAGGGTTATCATTATCTATTCGAATAGCCGGATTCCTCGGATATGGAAACTTGGACCCCTTGCATAGTTCATAGACAAGTGAAAGTGGATACTCTAAAATGCGCAAGGTAAGCGTGAGTGCTATGGATGGCGTTCTCGTAGGGAGACGGGAGCAGATCCATGGTGGTGTATTGGTATGGTGAATATGTGGACTCGTGTGCGCCACCTCAAAGAGTTACTTGCAGTCGTAGTTCAGGATAGCCAACGAGTCAAAGCGGGCTTGATGCAATTAAACTCCACCATCCCCTTTGTTGATACCGATGCATATGTAGTTAGTTCTGATGTAAGTCTTGATGGGTACATTTGTACTCACGTTTTCTTAATTTATATTTTGCAGAGAGACTTCAGTCTCGCTAGTAGTTCCACGTCGACTTCAATGTTTAGCTTGTTACCTTAGCTACGATCTTGTAACCTTGGAAGGGTCTTGTAGATAGGCAGGCTTTTGAGCCTTCTTCATTTGTAGTTGTCTGTACTCAGACAAGTTAAGCTTCCGCATGTGCTTGTTGCTTGTATACTCTGTATGTTGGGTCATGAGACCCATGCTTGTAATATCTCGCTCCTCGGAGCCTAATGAATAAATACTCTGAGTCGTAGAGTCTTGTTGTGATGCCATGTTGTATTGCACATATTGAGCATATTGTGTGTATGATTCAAATGCTTGGTATGTGTGGGATCCGACAACCTAGTT
>NW_021240393.1:0-1415 GCF_002162155.2 Triticum dicoccoides | reverse complement strand
TGTATCTGGCACGAGCGGTCGAGTATTCGGTCCAAATTGGACGGACTCGGAGTAGTTCTTTTGATTGGCTTTTTCCGCTGATCGGGTTTAGAGCCTCTGAATCCGGCATTGACTGCCGTATCCTCACTATTGTCGCCGTTAATGCGGCGTTTGTTTTTGTTACAACACGACCTGCCATTTCGGTCCTTAAAATCCGGACTGCCAGAATTTTTGCTGAGGTTGTTGCTGCGTGCTAGCCAGTTGTCCTCACCCGCACATAAGCGGGTCATGAGTGATGTGAGGGCTGCCATGGATTTTGGCTTTTCCTGTCCCGGGTGCCGGGCAAGCCACTCGTCGCGGATATTATGCTTGAAGGCCGCGAGGGCCTCCGCATCCGGACAGTCGACGATTTGGTTTTTCTTGGTAAAGAACCGTGTCCAGAATTGTCTGGCCGATTCGTCTAGCTGCTGAATTATGTGGCCTAGGTCATCAGCGTCTGGTGGTCCCACATACGTGCCTTGGAAGTTATCAAGGAATGCGGCTTCCAGGTCTTCCCAACTCCCAATTGACTCTGCTGGCAAGCTGTTAAGCCAATGCCGAGCTGGTCCTTTAAGCTTGAGTGGGAGATATTTGATGGCGTGAAGATCATCACCGCGGGCCATGTGGATGTGAAGGAGATAGTCTTCGATCCAAACTGCGGGGTCTGTTGTGCCATCATAAGATTCAATATTGATGGGTTTAAACCCTTCGGGGATTTGATGATCCATTACTTCATCTGTGAAGCATAGTGGGTGTGCGGCACCTCTGTACTGGGCGATATCACGACGGAGCTCAAGAGAGCTTTGTCTATTTTGTTCGGCCCGGCCGGACTTACTGTGTCCGGTGCGACGGTTATCGTCATGTATTGTGGGGCGCCCACGCGATCCATAGATTGATCTTGATTGTCTTGCCGTAACCTCCAATATATCTCGCAAGTCCAGAGCGTTCCCCTATGGCCTTGTGCTTTTCGAGCGATGCCGGGGTACGGGTCTAGTGAAGGGCCTAGAGGCCTCTCTATCGCGACCACGGGGTGGTCGGTCAGCCGTATTGTCTCCTGGTGATGCGGGTTCATACGCCTCCTCCTCTAATCGGGGGAGGAGCTTGTGTTTAGGGTAGCTTTTGGAGGGGCGTTCGAGCTCATGCTCTTCGGCCGTGAGGACTTCAGTCCATCTGTCGGCTAGCAGATCTTGATCAGCTCTAAGCTGTTGCTGCTTTTTCTTGAGGCTGTTCACCGTGGCCATAAGCCTAGGTTTAAAACGCTCTTGTTCGACTGGATCCTCAGGCACGACGAATACGTCGTCGTTGAGGCTCGCCTCGTCTCCGGAGGGAGGCATATAATCCTCTACCTCTTCTTCTGCCGCTCTCTCGTGAGGGCTGGCATCTCCGTCCTCCTGCGC